>NC_041371.1:17668518-17703518 GCF_900634415.1 Cottoperca gobio
ACACACACACACACACACACACACACACACATGCACGCACACTGCTCACTATTCAGCTGAGGTTACTGCTACATCAGCAGCACACACAGCACTGCCTTTAGAGGCTGATCAATCTGTACTGCTGCTTGCACTGATGAATTACAGAAGTCAAGATAGAAAGAGAGAGAGGGAGGAATGGAAGGAGGAGGGGGGAAAGGGAGTGGGAGGATGAAGAGATGGAGGAAGATGAGAGAAGACAAAGATTTTCAAAAGGGAGAAGTGGAGGGGTTCAGAGAGAGCGAGGAAAACCAGAGCAAAAGGTGAGATGATGAGTCTGTGAAAGAGCAAGGCGAAAGAAGGAGAACAAAACAAGTCATGGCCAAAACAGCAAGGCAACCAAATGAAGAAGAAGAAGTGAAATAAATAGAAGAAAGAACAGTGGAGATAGAATACTTGGAGAAGAAGGTTTAGGAAATTTGAGAAGTTGAGACCCATCACATGGATCTCTCATTTAGTTGTAGTCACTCCAGGTTCAAGGACAGACGGACGGATGATATACACTAAAATCATCCCCAAAAGCAGGGATGAATTGATAATATTGACTTTAGCTGTTGCATACAGGAGGACTTTGTGGTCAAGATATGGCAGAGAGATGTCAGACTTGAATAGATGTCTTTATGTGGTAGAGGGGAAACAGTTTTACAGAATGGAGACTTTTTGACATTGTTGTTTTAAAGAGCTGCCATAAGAGTTCAGGATTCATCAAGCGTGCAGTGTTTTCAGGCAGTTGTGCCAAGAACTGGGGTCAAGTGAGCAGTATTTTATCATGATATAGTGTTGTCATGCTCATTTGGTCATACGGACTTCTCCCAATTCGTCTTGGTATCTTCACGTGGTACTGCATTAAAGAAAGACCTCTTTTTTTTGATTGACATGGCTTGTTTGGTACATTAGAGGCAGAATATGTTGTGTTACTCGACAAACTTGGTCTGAAAACTATCTGAAAAACACGGGATAGTCAGTCCAGCTACAATAGTTCAGTAAGTAGTCCCTACGTCACCAAGCTTTTCATTTCTAGAAGACGTGCAGATTCATTTCATTGTGTCATAAAATATGGTCCTTATTGACATTGAGGAATTAATAATGAGCTATGGTTCTTGGAATTTCCTTTCTTTCAATGTATAAATCTAAAAACAAGATTTATTTATTTGACAAATTTGCACCACATTTAATCCCACCAAAGTGTTTCATTTGAGAAATAAAAATGCTTACTAGGGTTAAACCACCATCATCAGCTTTGTCCACAACATTCTCTTACACTGATGCTCTGCCTTCCTCATTCCCTATCAAATATCTTCTGTGTACACTCATCTTATTTCATTTTTTCACATTTTCCCCTCAATGAAAACATGATTAAACTTAGAGTAGGTGGATCTACCCTCCGCTATGTCTCAGACAATATGTGAAATATTTTTTTCTCACTCCTTCCCTCTCCCCTCATCCTTCCCGGTGATAAATCCATAGCTATCTATGACAGCTTTGTTGCCGCTGGGAGGCCCCTCCTGCCTTGTTTGGCCGTGATTCCAGTCGACAGCTTTAGGAGCGTGTCTTTATTTAAGAGCTGCTGTAATTACACAGGCTTTAGCATATGTAGACGGCCAGATATGATTCAAACCTCAACGACAGGGAGAGGGGAGCTCAACGGGTGAATGAGAAGAGAGATAAAACACAATGGCGGGAAGCGCAAAAGAGAGAGAGGGTGAGAGAAAGGGAGGAGATGGAAAGAACGAGGGGAGGCAAGAGACAGAGAGGGAGAGATATGGTGAGCAGGGCAGACTGATAGAGCAATTGAGATACGAGGAGAGGGCAGTTGGGAGGGGTGAGAGGAAGAGATATGGTTTGGCAAATAAAAGAGGAGCGCGGCGCTGCTGCAAACTGTTCGCCTTATGATGCCTCATTAGGGCTTAGGGCTGCAGATAGTGCCTGTTAGAGAGATCTATGGCCTCAGCGCTGAGAGAGAGACAGAAGGGGAGAAAGAGAGAGAAGAAGAACAGAGAGATGCAGATATACACAGTAAAAAAAACAAGAGAATGAAAAGCTGTGTGCAACATTTCCCTTTAACACTTGTATGATTAACAAACAACAACGTAAATCTCCATCTCCTTGGTTGTTTTGGTATTCAACACCTGTCCCAGGGAAGTTTTAACCAATTTTACACATTTATATAATTTTTGTGCTCCGCTGCTGACCCCAATTTCTTCACACGTGACACTATGGTGGACCTTTCTAAATCTAATGTGAGCAAGACCTTCAAATACAGTGAAGATTCCATTTTATCCCTTTGTTGTATCTAAGACATTTGTTGTCTTAGGCTTTAATGTGTTACATCTATTTTTAAAACTACGCATGCAATTTATCCTGCTATTGCAAGTCAAGATATTTACACTCATCACCTCTCGTTACCTCGTTATATAGGATTTTGCATTGTCAAAGTTCAACCATTGACTTGCTAGATTCGTACGGCATCTTGCGTGCCCAAGGATTCACAGTAAACAACATATTACTGTACTGGACACCATTTGGAATGCGTCCATTTCACGTAATTTGCTTACATGCGGATATTCTTTCATTTTGGCTTCACCGGAACCCCAGAAGTATTGCCCATTGCCCTCAGAGGCTTATCGTTTGGTTCCAAGATTGGATGTTCACAGATACACAACTTGCTCGTCTTCTTCTCTTGTTGCCTCTAGTGATAGATAAATATAACATTTTGAACAGAACTCAAGGACTTATTATTATTAAGACGTTCTGAGTGTTGCCACCAGTAACTATAGATGTCGTGTAGTGTAATGCCGGATGACATTACAAAAGCTGAGCAAGGTAAAAATAAGTGTTGCTGGAAGACCTTGCATTCTTTGGTGTAGTGTTCTGCCATGGGATCGCTGCTGTGTCAACGCAATGGTCTAACTGCAATGAATGAGGAGGCTACATTTTTTGGACACAGTTTTTATTGCCGGCCTGAACATGGCCTAATTTGACATAGCAACAGTCAAGCAGAAAGAAAAAAATAAGTGCTAAATGCAGAACAAAGGACAGTGAGAGAGGGAGCAGGGCAGATCAGGAATCAGACACTGTCCAGGCGACACGGACGAGAAAAGAGAAAGACCAAAGACCACTAAAATAAATGTCTCCCTTTCTTCACCGTGTGTAAGAAAGATAGCAGATAGTATATCACCAGGCTCCACAAGTACTAATTAGGAGCCGGATTTTAACAAGCGGAGAGACACAGTGAGGCAGAGAAAGAAGGAGGGAGGGCGAGGAAGAGATGGGAGGAAGGCTGAAGGCGGACCGTTAATCCACCGTCCATTGTCAGTCGTTACAGGAGGAACCGTGTTGGTTGTTTCGCCATGGGAGACGACTGTAAATCTGCGACGCAACCTTTACACGCCATGCACACAATGCGCACAGATGCAGCCGTACATGATACCGGCTGACACAAGTGTAGCCACCCCGTGACAGATTGCTTTCATCAGAGAGACCACACAAATCAACTCTCTCACACACTCACACACACACACACACACACACACACACACACGCACACACACACACACACTGACACACACACACACACAGTGACGAAAGTATAATCAGTAGGCATTTTGCTGCAGTTATCCAAAGTAGTAAATCAGAACCTGTTGTTTCTACCCATGAAAGGCCAGCGCTTATCTGCTAGCTACAGGTGTAAGTGCATCTGTGTGTGTATGGTCTGATGATTATCTTTATCTTGTAGCCACATAGGGGCCCTTTGTGGTGTGTCGCTGATTAGCTGTCTGTACACATGCCCAACCGTAAATCTACCTATGTGAACCAATATTAGTGGTAATGAGGCGTAAGAAAAGGAAGAGTCTATGTGTGTGCGCTCACATTTGTTTGTGTGGTAATTTCCATAGGGGTTGTAGTCCAGGTTTTCTGGGGAATTTATTAGGTTGGTTTGCATGAGCTGGAAACCTGCTGCCTTAGAGGGCCTCAGAGACTACTATGTTACACACACAGCAGAGACATTCTTGCATACTGACAACATGAACATATGCATTACGCACAGCCATAGTCCTCACCCCTGCGAGTATCTCGCCCTTCCCTAATCATACCATGTATCCAGAAATGTATGCCGTTCCCACTGTCCTGCAGACCTGCAGACACAAATCATGCCAATACCTCCCACCGCCTCTCCCAGGCCTAAACATGTATGTTCTTCATCCTAACCACCGGTCATTTCCCTAAATGGCGCTTACGTTTGCCCAGGAGGATCCCCTCTAGCTGCTGATCATAGATATGTTGTGCTATTAGGCATGCAGGACGCCAGGCTGAATGCTCCAGAAGCCGTAGTCCGAGGAGACCATTGCTCAGAGTTTATTAGACTACCTTGTTGTATTCTTCAAAGGAATGATACAAACAATGGAGCTTGTGCTCGATGATCGTGATCTTTGTCCCTCGTCATGTTAAAACCACAAACATGTATGTGCACTTTTTTATTTACTATGAATGATGTTAGGCCTTTGCTGTTTTCCTAATGCCTGTAAAATTGGAATGTTTCAGGTTCACAGGTTTCAAAACTTGACCTTAATGTAGGTTGGTTTGGTTTTCGTGCATTTTTGGTCAATATTGCTGTGGACGTAAACTTTGCGTCAGCTAGCCTCTTGTGTAATCTTTAAAGTTTAATACGAATGAAGGTCTAATATTGGTGACGACGTGCAAGGTCTTTGCTGAGACAATTTGCAGTATGCTATTAAAACTGCATTTATTGATTTTTCAGTAGTGCAAAGTGTGTTTATCGGCACTTTTTTACCCATTGATGAGAGCCGTGAGGGTGAACCTAAACAGTAAAGTTATGTGCTTAAAAAACAAAACAATTAGCTAAAAACACATTAAAATATAGAATAATAGGGGATAATTCTTTGTGGGTTTATCCCTTTTCAAATTACACATACTCATTTTTCCCATTGTTAACATTTTACAAAGACATTATTGCAGCTTTAATTTAGATTTTTTTTAAACTTCCTTTGCATGGAGAAGTGTACAAATCTTCCATTACAATCTCACTCGAGCAAACAGGTTGAATCTCAATTAGCCGGGTAAAGACATTCCTCTCAGTCGCAGTGAAAGTTTCTGGCGCTGGACACTTCAAACGCTTGAAAAGTGACTACAATGCATTCCCACTAATAAGGGTTTAACTGGGTGCGAAATGTTTGGTCTCCCTCTCATTGTTCTTCCTAATGGGACCTATTGACTGTTTGTGCAATCAGAGTATATCACTATGTATGTACAGTAGATTAGAGCCTCACACTCTCTTTACATCTATTTATCTTTTTCTACGTTTCTGTTTTGTCGTCTCATTTTCAGCTTGTAATTTGCGCTCCAATCGAACAGTGCTTTACTGGCATGACTGTCAAAGAATTACCGCTGTTGACAAAGCGGTTTACAACACATACTGATCAAAACAATACAAGGAAATGATTGAGGTATAATGCAATCATTTATGCCGCCTTTGTTTCTCTTTGCATATCTTCCCCTCTCACTGTATAACAGCAGGTAAACAGTCTCGTAGCTTGTAGTGGTTATGTGATTCAGTAGCGCGGCGCGTTTCCGAATGGTAATTTGCAGAAATGAAAACTTAATCAAGCATGCTGCAGAAGTGGTCCTGAATAATTTAACAGTGAGGGTAGAATGAGCGAGTGAGGGGGAGAGGAAGAGAGAGGGTTGTCAGCGGGAAAAGGAGAGGAAGTAGATGAAGACGGTTTCTTCCTTCTTCCTCCTTTATCTCCAGCTTACTACTTTTATTCTACCTGATGTCTTTTTTAAAATCTTTTCTTATTTATTTCTTCCATGTT
Source organism: Cottoperca gobio (assembly GCF_900634415.1). Taxonomy (NCBI): domain Eukaryota; kingdom Metazoa; phylum Chordata; class Actinopteri; order Perciformes; family Bovichtidae; genus Cottoperca; species Cottoperca gobio. Next base: position 17,674,389 of record NC_041371.1, read on the forward strand.
TCATGTCCTTTGTCTCTTATCTCCCGCCATTTCTTCCATTTTTCTTTTCTCGTTCAAGTTTTCTCCTCCTTTCTAGCCTACTTCCTTTCATTTCCCTTCCTTTTTGCTATGTGCCTTTCTTCCTTTCCTTCTTTCTTTCTCCATTCTTACCTTCCTCTCTCCCATCCTTCCAGCCTTCCTGCCATTCTCCTGTTTTACATCCCTCTTTCCTTCCTTCCTTCTGTCTTTCTTCCACATATGATCCTGCCTTTTGTGATGTACTCATCTGGACAGTGTATAAACAGAGAGAAATCTTAATTTGGAAGAGTTTATCTTTGTCAAATGCTTTCTGAGAGGGTAATTAATTACTTAGCCCCAGTTAAACTTTTAATATCTTCCTTTTCCGTCTCTATCTTTGATTAATTTCTCATCCTGGGAAAGAAAGACTTTCATTAATGCTAAAGCCATTAGTCTTCCAGCAGGAAGAGAGCCCATATTTGGTCGTTACAGATGAATCCCTAACCCCCTAAATGATGAGAGAGCTACAGAATAAACATTTTTCTTCTTTCTGCCCAGTCTGGGAAACATGTCTGACAAGTGCCAGTACATTCCCTCCCCCTAGATTTCTTAAGTGTTTCAAATCTATTTTCTCCTTGCATATGTAATGAGGAATCCCCATTGGCCGCCATTTATATCACACATTTTACGTTTGTGTAAGTATTTGATTGATCGAATAAAAAATAAACTTTGATTGATCGAATAAACAGCATTTTAAATGCTGATAATAACTACATTAAGGGTCAACCCTTAATGTAGTTTAGTTTTGCATTTAAAGTTTATTTAGGTGAATATAAAATTAATATTAATGTATTAACAAGACCAGTAAATATTTCTGACACGCACTTTTAATCCAGAGTTATTTGTTATTATTATTTATAATGGAGGATCGTGTTAATCTGCTGCAAGAAAATTAGTCACATTTGGTTTAGGAATGCACAAAATGTTGTCTTCTCTGTGTGTGTGTGTGTGTGTGTGTGTGTGTGTGTGTGTGTGTGTGTGTGTGTGTGTGTGTGTGTGTGTGTGTGTGTGTGTCTCTCTCTCTCTCATTCTCTCTGTCTGGCCAAACTACATACTTTGGCAGATTGGAGTGAGAATGAACTGCAGCCCCAGACGCTAGTTTGTGAAAGCTCTGCGTTCCTCTTCTCTAATGGAAATTAAGGCCCATGTATGCGTGTGTGTGTGTGTGTGTGTGTGTGTGTGTGTGTGTGTGTGTGTGTGTCTGTGTGCAAGAGACGTGCCATGCTTTTGTGACAGGGCCTCGCAGGACTCAGATTTTATTAAGTACCCTTTAGAGAAACGGAGAGAAACAAAACAAGGGAAAAGTCTTTCCCTCTCTCTCTTTCTCTATCTCTCTCTCTCTCTCACACACACACACACACACACACACACACACACACACACACACACACACACACACACACACACACACACACACACACACTCACGAAGACCAGACTCAGAATTTTATTAAGTACCCTTTAGAAAGAGTGAGAGTGAGACAAGAGGGGAAAAGTCACCGGCAGCATGGTAATCAGGCCCGCTAACCGACACCAAGAAAAGAGGAAAGTTTGTTAAAGGAGAAAAGAAAAGACACAGAGAGAGAGAGAGAGAGAGAGAGAGAGAGAGAGAGAGAGAGAGAGAGAGAGAGGGGGGGGGGGGAGGGAGTGGGGGGTAGGATAAAAAGGGAGTTACGAAAACTTTACATGTAAGCAAAACACAGTTTGTCTTTGTGAGACTAAAAAAAGGAAAAGAAAAAGCATCAGAAACAGGTGTTTTCTTTACCGCTCTCACTCCTTTTATCTCTTTTAACAATGTGTGTTAAAAGAGTGTGTAAATGAGCCAGACCTGTTATAGAGCTATTTCAGACCACAAATGTCAATGAATCAGTTCATATGGTGGGAGCTTAAAAGTAAAGCTATAGGTAAAGTTATACACGCAAGAAAGTAATCTTACGTCTGTGCATTTGGCTAACGGCCTGTTTTTTTAGATGGCAATCCGCTTTCTTTATCTATTTTGATATTAATCACAACAAACATTTTCTCTTTCTCTATTTTTACATGCTATAAGGCTCTCAACATGAGGCAAGAATGCACATTTTCAGGTTCTAGATAGTAAGAGTTTTTGTTAGCGAAATGCTGAGAAATAACAGAGCTGTAATACGGACACACACACACACACATGGAAGATGGACATGAAGTGGCTTGGAGAGGAGAAAGGAGGACAGGGAGCGACAGGAGATAGCAAGAGGAGGAGCTGGGCGATACCTTGCATGACTGCGCTTTCCCTAGAGGAGCCCTGCCACACACACACACACACACACTGAGCGACGGCTGGTGTGCGGGTGGCTGTCTTGTTGGCAAGGGTTTCTGATTTCACGGCCTACTGGGTGGTGGCATTCAGCTTCCGTCAGGCACTCCTCTTTCAGCCTTTCACACACCCCCCCCCCACACACTGACCCATCCCCTCTGCTCTGTCCACCCAACACCTCCCAGTTTCCTCGCTCTATCTATTTCTGTTCTTCCAACCTGAAATACTTTCAAGACATTTTTGACGTAACATTTTACTTTGGTACAGATTTCATCATTTTGGACGATCAGGGACTGCTGCGTAAAGCAATGTGTGAGGTGGCAAAACTCAAAACTCAACAAAAGCCATTCTCTTTATCTGTGGAAATTGTGACAGAGAAAAATTGTTTCCCATTTTAATTTAAGGCAGTTGAGCAAGGCACTAACTCTATATTGTCAGTGGTCCAATTCCCTTTGCACACGGCACTAAATGACCTCTGGTTTGGAGAGGGAAAGCTAATAATGCTGACAAGCTCTTCGTTCAGCCAGGACAGACCCCTTGCTTTCCCAACACACACACACACACACACACACACACACACACACACACACACACACACACACACACACACACACACACACACACACACACACACAAACAAACCAAGTGACAAGTAGCTCATCAAGAAAAATGGTGGTCTGGAAATTTGCATTTTGAGTGAGTGCGTCCCCTAAAGTTGAGGCAGATGATGCATGCTCAATCTGGACAAATGATAATTGATAGAGAGAGGGAGAGAAAGACAGAGAGAGAGAGAGAAAGAGAGAAAGAGAGAGAGAGAGAGAGAGAGAGAGAGAGGGTGGGAGGTCCTGTCAGCTTGTGTCTGAGTAGTTCGGCTTGGACTGAGGGCTCCGGAGGTCAAGGAACAAGAGGTCTCTCACACACACACACACACACACACACACACACACACACACACACACACACACACTGACACTACCCTGCAGTTTCTTTCTCAGCCATTCAGGCTTTGTTATGTGAGAAAATTTAGTGCTCAGCAAACCAGCACCGTCAGTAAGAGATCCTTTACTTCTCGTTGGACTTCATGAAGCTCTCTCTCTCGCTCTCTCGCTCTCTCGCTCTCTCTCTCTCTCTCTCTCTCTCTCTCTCTCTCTCTCTCTCTCTCTCTTAGAAAATCCTTTAGAATCCAATGGGAGGCCTGTGATGAAATGGTTCAAAACAAAATCATTTACAGGCTCCTTTTGTTTAGAAATGTCCCATGACAACAGATTAATATACTTTAGAAATCTAAACAAAACGTTTTTTAGTAATGTACTGATGATATCAGCAGAGAAATGAAGGAACTATCCCCCCAAAAGAGCAAAACTAGCTAAGAATAAGTCCTGTGCAAATACTGTCTTCAGTGACATATAGAGCTCCATTGTTGGCCCAATACACATGGTGTAAAACACATCAGTAAAACACAGCGATGCACTACTTTACTTTGAGTCAATCCCACATTCATCGTGATGGAGCTGTAAATACTAACCTGTTTTAATACGCACTTGTAAAAAGTCCCCACAAATGCATCATTTCTTCCAGTTGGAGTAACGTTTGCTAAAAACTACAATGCCCATCTGTTTCAATAAATGAAAAGATTTCTGTTGTACGGGCTCTCTGCTCTCTGTTTCAGAGAGGGTGGGGAAATCTGAAAGTATTGGGAGATGAGCAAAAAAAAAGTTTGCTTTTAAATGGGATTTGCTGACAATAACAACAAAAATGTGGAATAACCAGGATTATCATTGGATTCAAATAGCTAATATATATATTTTAGTGTTTGTAATCATGCATTCGCAGGTATTGCTATACTATTGAATTGGTTGAATTGTCCTGTGCTCAAAGTCACTCCATAGTGAATTATGATACAGTATAATTATAATACTCCTACAGCAACTTATATACTTTCTAAAATGTTATTAGTTTCTTCTTGAGATAATTGATTTCTTTAAGAGTAAGTTCCCATTGAGACTACTCTCTCTACTGCGTGTGAGAGAGAATGTATTAGAAGCAGACACCCAATCCATCCTGCTCTTCCTCTCCTCACTTAGTTGTACAGAAACACTAAATGAAGCCCCGTGTCCTTTAGACGATCCTCGTTTGATTTAATGCTGAGGCGCACCGGGGGAACCTGTTGAAAAATCACTTTCCTGGATTTAGTTTTGGACAATAAAACACTGTCCAAACGTAATTAAAAAACCCGCACGGTCCTTTTCTACAAGTCGTTAACCTCTCGTGATACTTTTTAGGAATCGCGCCATAAAGCTCAGAGTTTTTAATGGGCACAAATCAAATATGGTCCCACGTTAATTTAATTAAGGCTAGCCACCAAAATGTCCGGCCTTGGTCCAAATATTTGAGAAGAGCAATACTTTTTTCCCCTCCTCCAAGTTGATTAAAATATGTGATATTTCACATTAGTTTAGTTTTTATGGGCAGTGAGGTAATTCATTGTCAGTAAATGGCTTGTCAGAGTGCTCTGTGAGTGATGTAATGCTATGAAGTCTATCGTTTGAATTGCCCCTACGCCTATTAGAGGAAATCGACTTCTGGGCCCATTATTTGATTATCTTGCAGGAAGTTTGAAGAAGGCTATTGGCATCATGTTAGTGGAAGGGATCACATTTTTCAGTTTTACAAGTGGGCTGATAGTATTATACCGCTTCTATGCTTTTAAAATGTATGAGTGAAAAGGCCCCATGTCCTTGGAATATCTTTTATAAATAACACATTTTTACAAGCTCAGAATCATTTACTGCTACTGTTCCTCCTAAATGTAATAATAATAAATACAATCATATATAACTAAGGTTTTACTTTTCCCCATATGCTTATACAACATGCACAAACATCCCTTGCAACTCATTAATACCCTTTAATTAAAATATGTCAGGTTCCCATTTGCTGTAAAAAGCTCTTGAACACGTTCGTCAGGTCCCGTATCAAGGTAGGACCTAATACCTGGGCCTAATTAACACGCATTTAAAAGTACTCGTGATGCAAATTACCCTTAACATCAGAGCAGGGGGTGCAGGGGGGGTAAACGACAAGATGAGATAATTCGACTAATGCATATTTATCTCATGCTAATTGCCGTGCACGGCTAAAGAAAAGTGTGAACTTAATTAATTGACATGGAGGGGGGTGGAAATGAATTGGTGGCACTCAATCTGGAGAGAGGGAGAGGGGAGGAGGGGGGGGGGGGATTCAGCAAGAGGCAAAAACAAGTTTAGTTCAATCATTTTGAGGGGGGTCTTTTTCATTGTTGCAAAATAAGTGAGTCCTTTTGGAAAATCCGTTAGTGTGTCTATTTTATCTGTGTACTTACATTTGAATAATCTAAAGGATGCTAAAATATTTTTTTACTTTTCTTTTTCTTTTTAAATCTAACCATGTCAAAAGATTTTCTTGAAATCTTGAAATGAAACAAAATCTTGAAAACAATCACGATTAGGAATTATCAATACACTTTGACTCTACGGCACTATTCACTTCAACCAACTAATATCTGGTAAATAAAGCCTACGAACACTATTAACCATCAACACCGTGTATTGGAATGTATATTTATAAACTGTATAAAATACCAACAAGTACACTCAAAGAAAGTAATATATATATATAGAAGATTTAAGTCTGTAAATCTCTCATTTTATTAAATAAATCAGGACATGTTGTTGCCAGGCATCGGTTTGAATGATTTTAGGCTCATTTGACATTAAAAGCACTGACCGTGTATTTTCTAACAAGTGGGACATGGTGGATTTCCTAAACTGGCCCTTAACGTCCGTCCCGGTTAGTCGCTCTGTGTGTCCTTCATGCCAGATTTCAGAGTGGTTTTGTTAACAAAATAGCTGTGTCTGTCCAGCTCGCCCCGTGTAATTTGGTTTGTGTAGTTGGCCCTATGTTATAGGGGCCCTCACACACACACACACACACACACACACACACACACACACACACACACACACACACACACACACACACACACACACACACACACACACACACACACACTCTCTCTCTCTCCTTGTATCTCATTTGTTTACGGTCTCCCCTCTTTTTAAAGAGAGGGATAGGGCGCAGAAGCAGGACCTTTTTCCACGCCTGCCTCCCTCTCCTCCTCCCTTTCTCCCCTCTCTGCTCCGCCCGCTCCGGAGGCACAAGAATTAAAACAGAAATGTTTTTGAACACACACACAACACTCATCCATTTCAAGCCACAGATGGTCTTTTGAATGGAGCGGGGGTTCCCTTGTTGTGTATGCGTGTATGAATGTGGGAGTTTACCCTCGCTTTTAGCCTCCTCCTCCTCCTCTGTGCCCAGGCAGCCGTTTTGCTCCTTCGTTTCTTTCTCTCTTTGTGCCTCCAAACTTTCTCTTTTGGAAATGTCTTTTGTGTCGAACCCACGGCCACTGACTAACTCTGCCTTCTGCTCACCTACCCCCATTTTAACCTCACACATCCTGCACAGAATGTGTGTGTGTGTGTGTGTGTGTGTGTGTGTGTGTGTGTGTGTGTGTGTGTGTGTCCAGAGACCATTACTAATGCAAATATAGACCTAAGCATAGTAATCCTGTCATAAATCTTTAGAAAGATTCTAAACAAAGTTCACAGAAAAACTATAAATCCTTTTTGGAATATCATAATAATAGCTTAAAAGTTGAAAACGCATACGCCATCAAGCATAGTACCGTCACTGTTGACTACCATAGATACAGGATTATTATAGTTAGATGTTTGTAAGGGGGAAAGTGATGAGAAACTACATTTATACAACGGTAACATTACAAATCCTAATCTTTGCATTAAGCTGAGATGATGTTTTGACTTGTTGAAACCGTACACGTTTGCGTGTATGTGTGTGTGAGGGATTATCATACAGTGGCACAATGTTCTCACTGTATTTTCATCTCAAGGCCCGTGGAAAATCTGGCATTAAAGCAAACACATGCCCACTCAAATTAGTCAGGGTAAAAAAAGTCATTGCTACTATGTGTCAAATTATAAAACGGACCACCTGTTTCTCACACACAGTGGCACATAGATGGTCAGTCCCATAACATGTATGATCTTTCTGCTTATATATGAATACCGCAGCTGTCCTCGTTGGTGGTCCCAGTTATGTGTTGAATTTTACATCATATGTAAAATGAAACCCAATCATATTTGCCGTGCTATTCCCCGTATAGCGTTGTTTTATAGCGTCATTTTTAAGTGTCTGCATTCTTTTTGGACGTGGGGGGTAAGGTTTCATTCACTCATGCGGCTGCTTCCTACTTTTTAGCGGTGCATATTTACAGGGCCACTTGTAACAAGAGCATGGACACTACGGCAAAGAGGAAGTTATTGCTTTCCTCTGTCTGACTGACTGATGTATCTTTGCTCTCCGTCAGCTCATCCTCTCCTCTCCTCTCCCTAGGTGGCTCTGGTAATAAACACACTAGCTGTCTGTCTGTCGTGCCGTCTTGGCAGGTTGAGGCCTACTTAACCAGGCGAAACCGCTGCTCTTTTCTAAGTCCCTTTGAATGCCTCCCTTTGTCGGCGACACGCTACCATGTTAATGTCATGTACCGTAGAAATTGCTGCGGCTATGGCTATTAGCTTCGCCGCTAAAGTACAGAGAGTGACGGAGAGAGAGAGAGGCTGCCACAAAACCCAGCCGGCTTCAAATGCAGACCATAATTGCATTGCTGTGAAGAGAGTTAGCCCCCCCCCCCCCTCCTCCTCGTCTCTCCATATCTTTTCCTCAACAACCCCACCACCTCTGTCTTTCTCTCTTTCTCTCCCTTTTTGTGTGTGCGATTTGTCCCTTAAGCCGGCGTAACGTCTCGGCCGAGGCCGCAGAATGTGGAGAGCAAATTGGAGGCAGAGCGTGAACAATGGAACATGCATCGCTGCTGGGGCATTCTTCTTCTTTACTGGGAACTGTGGGAGGGGTAGAGGGAGAGAAAGTCATTTTGTAAGGAAACTCCAGTGCCATAGACATCCAGATGTAGACAGTGAGTGTGCAATGAAGGGTCATTATACTGGATATACACCAGCTCATAACAAAGCGGGAGAGTTTTTCTCACTTACTTATTTCAGGTTTTGTTGCATTGAAAATTAATTTGGTTTTGGAAGATTGAGAGGAAAATACATAATGGCCGAGAGGAATCAAACATTAAGCATAGGATTAAAAACAAACCAACTCTGAGGCAGCTCAGAGTAACAAAACCAGGGGTACACATTTCAATGTTAGGGCATCATTATTTTGCTCTCGTCTCCAGGTTCTATGTCGTCTGTCATGCTATTGCCGATCGCCTCTTTTCCCCCCCAGAGGGGTATTCAGCCCAAGATAAATTGTGGGCCAAAGAACTCAGATCTGTGTTTTTTGTATGAACTTAATATGAATGTTTGTTTGTAAGTTTCCTTCCTTGAAGTCAGATCACAGGAGGGGGGGGGGGGGGGGGACAACTGACAGGATGAGATGAGAAGAAACAAGATGACAGGGTAGAGAATATAAATATGGAATATGTACAAGGAGGAAACCTGACAAGAAGAAATGACAGCAGGGAAGCGGAGCACAGGAGAGAGCCGAGGAGAACATAAGAGCACAAAGTTGGAAAATGAGGAGAGTGGGGGAAAGAAAGCCGGACTGACTAGAAAAGACCAGAGCAGGACAGAAGAAAGGACAGGACAAGACCACACAGGACAGGAGAGAGCAGAAACCACATAATATTATCTTCAGCAGTCAACATTTGCTAGCTTGACTTCATCCGTACCTTAGCACTGGGGGCCTTTGAAGCCAAAGACTCAAAAGCAGACAGAAGCAAAAAGCAGAAAAAAAAGAGCGGCAGATGAGAAAAGAAGTCAAACACAGCACACAGAGGCGAAGAGAAGCAGAACAGCTTGTCTTCAGCGGTGAATGCCAGCGTGTATCGTTCACATTGAGTCAACAGATTAGCGACAGAGGAAGCTTAGCTATTCCTGGCCTCCCTCGTTTGATGTTTCGGGAGGCCTAATTTGATTTTTCACCTCCTATTGTTTCAGCGCTGTGTGCTCCTAATCCACTTTAAAGTGGAGACAGCTTTCATCCGTTCCTCTTTCCCTTTCTCTCTTCATCTCACTGTCGCTGCGTCCCTTTCTTTTGTTAGTCTCTTCTCTTCCACCAGTGCTCCACAGGCGCAGGAACATTCCGCAGCATTAGCGGAATAAGTTGTCCGTACTGTTTCAGGAAACTTTTAATACATACACGCAATCTCTCAAACCTTTTAGCCAGCAAGCTAACGCTAACAACATTAGCTAGTAAATGCTCCTGGAAGTTACAGTCGCTTCTAGCTTCACAACATAATCTTCACCTTTAAGTGCATGTCTGTGGTCTTCATCAAGGACCTCAATTGAAATAAGTCTCATATTTTGTTTCAACTTCTGATTAGTGTTAGCTCGTTAACTTTAGCTTTAGCTCAAATGCTTTAGCTTCTGTTACACGAGTTTATGATGCCAGCAGTAGCAAGGCTTATTTGTTTTTACCAATTGTTTGGTGGTATAAGGAAAAGTATAAAACTATATTTATTTAATCATTTATATTTATTCAACTAACACGTTTTTGATGTAGGCTATTCGGTTCTATATTAGACGTGTGTGATGACCTTTACAACATTTCTGGGGCGATCTGCGCAAAAGGGCTTCTCTACTTTTGGAGCAGAATGTTTAGAAAAGAACAAAATACATCAAACCCGGTGTTTTCTCTCAGTCTAACTTCCCCGGAGTTGAAGTGCTCCAACAGTTCTTGATAGTAATAAAAGCCTTCGGGGTTGGAGGGGTTTTCGTTTTGGCCTTAAAGCGCTCCCCTCCACCAAGTCACCCCATTCCATTCTCCGCTGCAGGCTGTATTAACCCTGAAGAAAAGCCTCTGGAGAAGCACAAGAATGGTTGGAGAAAAGAAGAGGTGGAAATTGTCACCACAGAGAGAACCCCCACCCCCCCTCCTTCCCCTCCTTTTCCCCCCTCAGTGAAAACAGCGAAATGACCAGCCCCTTGGCTCAGTGACTGCGCTCAGCTTGCTATAAGGGAGCTTAATGCACCCAACCCTCCACCCCATTGTCAACCCCCCTCCGACCCCAAGCTACCCCTTAAAAAGGGGTTGTTCCCCCCACCAGCACACACATACACATTACCAATGCACACACACAAAAACACCAGCCTTGAAAAGAGCCACACACATCAACTCCTTTTGTGTTAGCTTCTTCTCCAAACCATTGAGTGACTGACTCGCTGCTGCAACATTTACACCCTCCTCCATCACCTCGACACCGTCCCGCCAGCCTTTCTCTTCACTCACCATTTATCCAACCTGCTCTTCCTCCTCTGCGTGTCCTCTTCCCCCTCCCAAAGTGGTTGGGATGCCCCACTAGAGAGGTGGAATAAAACAAAAGGGGGTGAATAAAGAGATTCAGCCTGTGAGTGCATATGTTGTGTGGGTGACTCCACTCCTCTATATTTAAAGAACCATCTGGGATAGTTTTTATTTAAACAAGCAGCCTCAATAGGAAGTTTCTCTTTTCTCCTTGTAATTTCCATTTCTCTTCAAATTTTGTTTTCTCTTTTTGCACTGTTAATATGTGAACATGTGGGAATGCAATTTCACAAATCTGCTCATGCAATTGTGTTGACTGTGTTTCAAAGAACATCTAAAGTGTTGCAAACTGTTGGCTGTCTCACAAAGGAACAACCCGTTTCAAAACGTAATACATTTAGGATGGAAAAATGTTTGCTGTGATTTGTGTGTGTGTGTGTGAGAGAGAGAGAGAGAGAGAGAGAGAGAGAGAGAGAGAGAGAGAGAGAGAGAGAGAGAGAGAGAGTGAGAGTGTGTGTGTGATGGATTAGCTCTGTGAGGGGCTCAGCGGTACACTGATATCTTTGCTCAGTGCTCGCAGCATGATACACCAGATACTGGCACGTGCTCTCTTACACACACATATTCACACACACACACACACACACACACACACACACACACACACACACACACACACACACACACACACACACACACACACGTATGAGCAGGGATTTGGTGTCCAGCAGCGTGTGGACAACCAAGTGGTGAGCTGTCACTCTGTATGTGTGTGTGTGTTGCCTTGTTCTTCTAACAGTCCTCTAATCCTTCTAGAGTGGCCCTGATAGGCCTAATGACACACATTGGGACACTACAGGGTGCTGCACCTGTTTGCGTGTGTGTATTGGAGCTATTACCACTTGCTGTGACACTTAAACATGATACTTTTTCATCCCTCTCCTGTTTTCTTATTATTATTTTGAAGTAAACCCTTTCTCCTTACACATTTGCAGCATTAAAAGCTGTATGATTGCTGTATATTCAAAATGGATTTTTTTTTATGTTATAACCAAAAAGCACTTATCTGCAAAAGAAATCCTATAACACGTTTTTTCGGGACACTCCAGCACCCACAGAATGGTACGGGCAGCACCCAATTAAATCTTGCAGTGACCCCGGTTTGAGTCCCGCTCTGGCTGTTGAAACACTTCAGAGAGCAGGGAAGTGTCGGCGCCTGGCACTGCAGCGGCAGCAACATGTTGGCGACTCTGCCAGCACCAGCAACGCTGCAGTTCCCAGTTAGAGCTTTAGCAAAGCAGACAAAGAAAGTGGTGTGTGTTAATATGCGTGTGTGAGGGTGACATCATCCCTCAGAGAGTTGTGGTTGAGTTGTGATCCTCTTCACTCAGCTCTGAGTTCGGAAATGAGCCCCTTTCCTACATGCACTGCAACCCTGACATTATCTAGACATTACCCAGAGGAGCTGTATGTGAGAACGCAAATGTCTGAATCATTCCGACATTAAACTTTACACTTTACCCTGCCAGCTGCCTAGGACATGTGTGAATAGAGCCGCTCATTGTCCAGTGCACTCAAAGTGAGCGCGTTGATATCGTTTCTATCGTCGCTAGCGTTAAACCGGAAGAACATTTGCGAGGGTAGAGAAGAGGGCGAAGACAGCAACGTAAATGTCTAACTGGCGAGACCTTTCCCTCGAATATGTTGTCAAGGTTTGAATCGTACAATACGTTTTATTTTATTAGCATCACCATTTCTTGTTCACATGCTGTTTTTCATCGTTATATTTTTATTGTTTAGCAACCAATAAACATTTACATGATTAATTTACCATCATGGTCACTAAGCATCTTTAGAGGCTGACACCACTGAAACAAGTCTTTACAGCAGAAGCCTCTGACACAGTGACACAGTGCCACACACACTGTCTCTCTCTATAGGAAACAGACTACTTAGACTCGTAAACTAAGAGCTACCTGTGAACTGAAACAGGTGTTTTAACTACTGTCTAGCCCCTGGCAACCAGGCTAATGGCTTCCTGCACAACACACACTCATAAACACACAAAAAACTGGAAAATGAAGAAAATGAAAGGTGAGCTCAACAAGCACTTCTGTCTCTCTGTATCAGTCGATACAATCTAATCTCTTTTTTTATAGGAAATAAAAATCAGAGAGAGACAGAAGGAGACAGAAACAAGGGATTTGATTTTTCCATCAGTACTTGTTTCTTGCTCTTTTTACAGACAGGAAGAAACTTTACTCTCTATACCTCAAACATCCATTTGGCTTTGTCTAAAAAAGAATGACATGGGAAGGAATAAGGAAACGATAAAACAGCACATATAACAATCTGTTTGCACCGTGTGCGTGTGTGTGTGTGTGTGTGTCTGTGTGATGGGAGCAAAGTGAGGTTAGATTATAGGGTCTGGGTTCTGAAAGGGAGGTGCAGGGAGGCGCAGGGGGGTGGCGGAACAGGGACAGCTAGTGACATGATGGGACTCCTAATGGTCATAATTGCCGGTGGCTTTGACAGCAACTATATGATAGCTACACAATATACACAACTCTCACTCTGACTGTCTGTGGTTCAGTGTGTGTTTTTTTAAGAAGAAATTTACACAAAATTGCAGCTAGGTTGTTGAACTGCTTGTTTGCAACCGCTGCCTGTTTCTCTTTGTGTGTGTGTGTGTGTGTGTGTGTGTGTGTGTGTGTGTGTGTGTGTGTGTGTGTGTGTGTGTGTGTGTTTGTGTCTCAGATATAAATATTGTATAAACACAGTTGAGTTGGCTCCTGACAGGTGTAAAAGGTAGCAGTTAAGCTTGCACCCCTCCTACCTGTTTTTGCTTTTTTTTATGTTGCTTAAGGACACACACACACACACACACAACACACACACACACACACACACACACACACACACACACACATCAATGACAGTGTTGCCATTTTCAAAAAGCAGCAGCTGCCTTTTATTGGGATTTCTTCAAAATGGAAATGAAACCCTCGACTGCTCATCCATCTATGTATCCAGGTGAAGGATGGTTTAGTACTGATGGTTCTTAAAATCTTTCTTTAAAGGATTTTTCATATTGATTTATTGAATGAATTATCTTTAATAGTGAAACAACAGTGTGGCATAAGTGGAAATGACACTATTAGATTATTGCACATTGACTTTTATCTTTTCATTTGAATGAGCCTCCATAGAAACAGTGAAATGGGTCACTGGGGATGCGAAGGGGAAATAACTGACGGAACCTATTTAATGTAAAAATTGAGAACATTTCCATCTGCTGTCTAATACATACCTGGTAGACAGGTAAATGGAAAATGAGATAATACATTAGACATTTCTGCATAATTTGGAATCTACGTTAGATCAACAAAACGTTGTCTCTCCCCGAATATGAATTTTACACCCCAAACCCTAAAATTATGTTTTGTCTTTATTCTATTACAGGTCATTTTTCTATCTGCATTTTCTATGTTTGGTCATACTGAGATTATGTTAATAGTCAACAGCGGGTCAGCAGAACTAGAACATTTTGACAATTTAAACTTTTGACAATTGAAACTGTCATTTATTTTGGGCACAGTAAAAAATTGAAAGACCTTTATAGAGAGACACAGAGAGAGAGCCTGGCAATCAAAACAGCAGACGATCTCTTGCACTTGAACGAGCAGCAGCGCTGTGTGTGTGTGTGTGTGTGTGTGTGTGAGTGTGTGTGTGTGTGTGTGTGTGTGTGTGTGTGTGAGTGTGAGTGTGTGTGTGTGTGTGTGTGCCAAAACGGTCCCTCTGATCTTGGTTCAAAGACAGCAGGGAAGAGGCTCAAAGCATTCTGGGTCCAGGGGAGAGATAGAGGGAAGGAGGTAAAAGAAGGAATGGGGAATGACACAAAGAGGAAAAAGTCAAAGAGAGTAGGAGAGAGATGCGTCACAGATGGATACAGTATGTGGGTTCAAAAGCCTCTTTTTGATCAATATCACCTCTCAAATGTCATCATGTGTTAGTGTACTTGACCTTGATATATTGTTTGGTACGTTTCACAGTTGTTTTATAGTCTTGAGATCATGCTAAATTCTTGATGAGATTAATCTCAAATGACAACCAGAATGGAACTCGGAGAGCGCAGACCTCCACCAAAGCCAGAAGTGAAACATAATTTGCGTGTCGACCCCGTGATTCGGATTCCTTCCAAAATGTAATGGGTTCTTCCTTGGCCCATGCTAAACCCTTACAACAAGACAAACCGAGCCAAATAAATGACTTCCTTGGCATGGGTAATCATTACCCATAAATGGGAGAACATCTTGGTTCGATCGACGCAAATGTACAGTTCAGATCCAAAAAAGTCTAGAAATGGTCAAATTAAGCCCGATTTAATTTGTCCACACCCCAAAAACAGGGATTCCTCCTCTGCTAGACCTACATTTAAAGTCAGCTTTGAAAAACCTCACAGAAGAGCATTAGTGGAAGAAGAAGTGCCATTGAAAGTCAATAAGGGTAAAATAAGCTGCAGTACTTGATACTTGAGAGACAAACCCCTAAAAGTTAAGGCCTTAAGTTCAGAAACAGTGCTGTTACCCCACCGTATGTGTGTGTCTGTGTGTGTGTGTGTGTGTGTGTGTGTGTTTGTAAGAGAGATAGGTAGAAAGAGAGAGAGCGAGAGATAGAGATGAAAGTCTGATGGTCTTAACAGTAAAACTAATAGTGGATGACTGCCTTAGCTGGAGGCTCACTTCTCTGTGAAGTTTCCAGCTGCTTTCAAAAGACACGCACAGCACACACACACACACACACACACACACACACACACACACACACACACACACACACACACACACACACTTTTTGGAAAGTCAAACATAAAGCCATAGAGGTTGGATTTTAAAAAGTAGTAAAGGAAAAAGACAATTTCATGTGGCTCGATGGCGTGATATAAATCTTATTTTTTCTCATCGGTGTGAGTCATCTTCGCTTTCAGAGATCTCTGGGGTTCGTTATGATGGATGGAGTTTAGGGAGAGAGACAGGGGACGCAAGGGAAAACAATTTGGATTTGGATTTACGCCTTAGTTTGCTGCAGTTTGTGGAGTGTTTTTAATGTTTTATGGCCCGCTGTCTGAGTCCATTTCCTCTCATTTTATTTCATATAGGCTTATAGTTTCTTTACTCAGTCTATTTTGAAAAGACACTGACCATCAAATACTGTGTCACTCATGTCTGTTTAGCTGTCTATGTGTTTTTTGTCCTGGTCATAAAGTTGAAGGTTAAATGCACAGTTGGCCACTAAAACATGCAGACAGTCTTAAAGTGTGTGTGTGTGTGTGTGTGTGTGTGTGTGTATGTGTGTGTCTGTGTGTGTGTGTGTGTGTCTGTCTGTGTGTGCGTGTCTGTGTGTGTTTGTCTGTGTGTGTCACCACTAAACAATGATGGTCAAGGTTTTTTGTCTGGCTGAGGGTGGGCGGCTGGACACCAGTCTACTCTTCCTTCCCCCTGCACACACACACACACACACACACACACACACACACACACACACACACACACACACACACACACACACACACACACACACACACAAGACAGGTTCTTCTCTGTTTTTGTGGGAGGAAGGTGTCACGGGTCAGTGATAAAAGGCCAGGTCTGGTTTTTCATTGGTCAACCCCTACTTCCTACTTCCTGGATGACCCGGCACCATCTGGGGAAGTGATTGGTTGAGAAGAAGAAGCCTCTTGAGTAGGGTTGAGCGGGGTTACCGCAGGTTACCCCTCTGAGGCCTGTCACTCCAATGAGTCGTAGAGCCGCTGCTAATGATCAAACCAGCCTAGTCACGAACATTTTCACCTTCCTGTAACTCAAAGGTTTCAATCTATCCGTGGGATTTTAGGGGGGGGGGGGGAAATCGTAAAGAAAATTACATTTAAATAAAAAGTAATTAAATTGGAGAAACTTTGGAGAGGAGGGAAAATAAGGATATGAGGGGAAGAGAAGGAAGAATAAAATATGGGAAAAACGGGAAAGGAAATTCGGACAGAGGAGAGGAATTAAGGAGAGAAAGAGGGAAGAAAAGGAGAGGAAAGGAAACATGGGCAAAAGAGAGGAGAGGAAATGAGGAGAGGAGAGGAAGGATGTAAGGAGATGAGAATAAAGGAAACGAGAAAAGAAGATAGAAGAAGAGATGACATAAAGATAGAAGAGGAAGGAGAGAAAGAGAGGAATGGAGAGAAGACCACAGAAGAGGAAATGAGAGGAGAGGACATTCTTCCTTCATATACATATATTAATTTTCCCCTTCTGTCATCTATACCAACCTTCCTTCCCTATTTTCTCCCTTCATCTATGTTTCCTACATTTCCACTTTCCTCCTTCCTCCCCTCCTTCCTTTGTCCTCACCTCTTTTCACCCCTCCCTCTCTCCCCTCTCTGTCTTTACACTCCTCTACCTCCTTCCTCTGCCCTTCTCTCCCAGTCTCTCCTGTTTATGAAGGTAAATTTATAGGTCTACCAGGAGCTGTTAGCTGGAGGTGGCCTCCGCTGCTCAAACCACAACAAGGCTTCACCCTCCACATGGAACAGAAACAGCATGGGCATACTGGGTTATTTCCATCACCGCACATTACACGTGATGGTACACTCACACCTCCTATTATCTACTAATGAGCATCCCTGTTTTTCTTCCTGCTTTCCCCTTTGGATTCTACCCGCTCCATCATTCTCCTGATGAGTGGTCGGGCGTTTTTTTTTCTTCTTACTTTATATTGCTCCATCTAGCATTTGTTTTTTATTGGTCTACAAGGAGCAGTTAGCCAGTGGTGGGCTCCACTTTTTAACCAGCACATGTGTTGTACTGTTTTTCACACACTGCTGTTATTAGTCAGCTCACTCAGTACATAGTTGTATCATTAATGTAGTGTGTCCTACCTACCACGCATTTGTCTCGTTTGATACTTGACTGAAACACTCTTTCTATATGTTATATAAACTGGAACCGAATGTAGTGAAAGATATGGGAACATGAGATGATGACGACTAATTTATTTTTAAGTGAAATCGTTCACACTCACATACACAGACCCTCCACTTGACTCACATCATCACAGAGAGTGTCGTGTTCCTGTCATAACAAAAGGCTGTTCACTCTTTGGTGGTCTGATCCCTCTCCCCACATTAGACAGTCAATTAGCCACAGAATGGAGCAAGCTTACTGGATAATAGCAAGTAAAGCTGGTCATTCACACGCAGGGACACAATTACATAGACTCCTGCATATATATATATATATATATATATATATATATATATATATATATATAAACCACATGAGACCAATCAATTCACACACATAAAACAGAATATAAGTGAACTGATAAAGTACATGTATATTAGATTTAGTCTTTGTTTCAGTGATAGTAATAATAGCATGTTACTCTAAGTTAATTAGTACTTTAATATATAATAATAATAATAATAATAATTAACTTGTTGGACATTTATTGGATTTTAATTATTTCCCAAACTTTCCTTTATCAACATCCCTCAAAGTTTCCCAAATGTATCTTCTGTTTTTTTGCACCATGTGACTTTATTGTAATATTATAACCAATAGAAACAATCGCCACAATCTAAAACATAAGCTCTAAATTGTACTCACAGAGTTATTGTTTATTGGCGACATTCTTTAGTCAATCCTGAGAATATCTTAACGGTGAAATGATCTGTAACTAATGTGGCCGCCTTCTAATGAACAGAGCGCCAGCAAAACAAATGAAAAGTTAATCTTAAGTTTTAATGATGGTCTTTTTTCTTCTTCTGATCACATTTTACACTTGAAATTTGTTGTCAGCCGCAGAATTCTTCTAATTATCTTTCCCTCCCTCTCTCTTTCTCATGTGCTGCCTCTTTCCACCTCCTTCTTCTCGTCAACTCAGGTAAGTCAAATTTAGCTCTATCACACACACACACACACACACACACACACACACACACACACACACACACACACACACACACACACACACACACACACACATTCAAACACTACCCGATGGTGAGTTCACAGGAGGGAGAGAGCGTAGTGATGGAAAGGATAGCGGGGGATGGGGAGGGGGGAGTTTAGGGGTAAAGTGGGGGGATCAGACTTTTATGAAGTCACTATGAGAAATGGCCTCGACTTGTGTGGCTGGCTGTTAAAACGGTCCCGGGCCATTCAGCAGAGCGGGGTTACAGAGTATCAGTCAGCCACTGCTGAATGGGAGACCAGCTAGCCTCACACTCACCCCTAATGATAATAGCTCTTAGTAGACACACACTGGCTCATTTGTGCACACACACAAATCTCATTCACAGGTTAAGCTCATGTTGTTATCCAGAGTGTCTTAACATTAGCGCATCAGTAGCTCCAATTAGTAGATCACAAACATCAGAGGCAACAAAAAAATAAGGAGTCTCGCTGCCCGAGTACATTACTGTGACCAGTGAAATGCAAATCACACACACTTATACACACTTATACGTAGTCTTTTGCAGGTATCTAAACTGTGTTTGTCCACACATTTCTCCTCTTTATCTGTATGACTTTGACTGTTTTTGTTTCTTTTAATCATCATTCTCTTTCTGTCTCTCACACACACACACACACACACACACACACACACACACACACACACACACACACACACACACACACACAGCGGTTAATTCCTCAGGGTGGCAGTAGTCATGTCAGAGGTTTTTACTGATCGCTTGTCGTCTGGTGGGACCAAGGTGACATTTCCTCTTACGACCCTAAATGTGAAACATAGTGCGTGTCTAGGTGTGAGTGTGTGCGTGTGTGTGTGCGTGCGTGTGCGTGTGTCCCTCTTTAGATAATGAGGGGTCTATATGCAGGGCTGGCAGGGTATTAAATATGTAACAGCAGGTTGGAAATGGTGGACAGAGGTGGCTTGTCAGACACACAGACGCACACACTCACAGTTGAGGTGCTGACACGACTTTCTTTCTTTCTCTCTTTCCTTCTCAGCCCACTCCCTCCCTCTGTGTCTCAATTGTTTTGTCTTCCTCCTAGACAGACAGGTGTTTGGCTAGTTCTGCACAGTAATTAGTCACACACACACACACACACACATACTTGCAGATTTTATGAAGGAGGGAGGAGGAAGTGAGTTGCATCTGGCAAGGGGTTAGAGGGGAAGTAGATGGGCTGGTTGTCACCCTCCCATGCCTCTGGCATGTCCGGAGACACACACACATAAACGCTGCCATCTAAACCCATCCCTACTGAATTGTTGTGCAATTGTTTGCACTTTCTCTCAACTTCAACACCAGAAAATGTACCTCAGATTTATCTTAAACAAGCAGTTTTTTACTACGACAACCACTTAAATGTCAGCGGTCAAAGTTTTGCTGATTCAAGAGCTATTTTGAGCTCTCAGCGTGAATAAAAATGCTCATTCCCAGTGGTTTTCCAGCATATGCAAACCTTGGTGGACTGTTATTTGGTTGCTAGGATGACTTCACAGCTATTCCCCAGCTGTGGCCATGCAGGACACACACACAAAACATGCACACTACTAGGCAGTTTGTACCATTCAATAGGTGTTCCCACCCTCTCTTATCCTCAAAAGATGCCCACCACAAAGACCCCAATTTATCTCTCTTTGTTTCGTCTTTCTTTGCTTCTCCTCCTCTTCTTCTTCTCTTCTGTCTCTTTCTCCCTCTCTCTTTCCTTGCCTCCAGCCTTTTATCACCTCTGTCTTTATTCTCTCATTTTCTCTTTACCTCTGCCAAGATTGATTTCCTTTCTCACTATCTCACGCAGCCTTCTCCTGTGCTTTCCAATACAGTCAGTGTAGGTTGCTAATACACATACACACACACACACACACACACACACACACACACACACACACACACACACACACACACATTTGTGCGCACACACTTTTGAGAATCACAGTAATGGGATTAGAAGGGTCTGCTAAAATATTGAAGAGATCCAATGCAAATAATGAATAGGCAATGTATCTAGATAGGTGTGTGTGTGTGTGTGTGTGTGTGTGTTGTGTGTGTGTGTGTGTGTGTGTGTGTGTGTGTGTGTGTGTGTGTGTGTGTGTGTGTCTGTGTGTGTGTGTGTGCATCCAGCATGTAATGTATGGTTCACAAGTGCGGCTTCACGATGCATTTAGTATGGCCTGGAGGCACAAAGAGGTCCCAAGCTCAAGCACACTCGCACACACACACACGCACACACACACACACACACACACACATGAAGGTTTTAACACTGCTCTTCATCACCCAGCACTCTGTCTGTTCACCCCACAATGACACCCCACTTACATCTGTCTTACAGCAAGAGAAGGGGAGTAACGCCTTTGTGATATGTGTGTGTGTGTGTGTGTGTGTGTGTGTGTGTGTGTGTGTGTATGTGTGTGTGTGTGTGTGTGTGTGTGTGTGTGTGTCTTCATGCATGTGAGCAAAGTCTGTGTGCAAATGTGACTGTGTGTGTGTGTGTGTGTGTGTGTGTGTGTGTGTGTGTGTGTGTGTGTGTGTGTGTGTGTGTGTATCCTACCAATGTCTAAGGTTGCTGGCTGAATGGAGGAGAAAATTAGACCTGATATGATAGTCACGCTTCACACTGTCAGTGTGTATCTGTGTGCAAGTGTGTGATGACGGCCACTGGAGCCAGTCGTACACAAAGACAGAATATCAACAAGGTTGTGATAGTAGGCAGAATGACAAGTTCCAGATGTAAGAAAGCACTTGAGATAGCGAGAATTGTTGAGTTTTCTTGTTTGCTGATAAGAATGTTCTAATTCACCATTTATCATTACTGAGATAAAAAAAAAATGCTGAAAGACGCAAAAGTAGAACAAAACGCACTTACATGGCCCATCATTTTCTAATCTTTGTTTACCTGCTATAACTTATTCAAATAAGTGTCAGTCCAATATGTTTTAGCTAAAATAGAAAATCATTAAAGGACTGGCTCAACATTTTGAGAAATACGCTTTCTTGATGCAAGTTAAATCAGAAGATCGATATCACTCTCACGTTAGTATGCTAAATATGTGGCGGGAAACAGGAGGCAATTAGCTTAGCATAAAGACTTAAGTCTTATTCGATTTAACTGCTCAAAAACCGAAGTCTTGATTTTAAGAGGGTTATGTGCTGGAACTATTTCTTGTCTCGTGGGCAGTGACTTTCTTGAGTTTTGTCATTACCATGACGTTGCTATGCAGACTTCAAGAAGTCACTGCAGCTCGGACAAGAAATTGTGACAAGAAGATTTTTTAACAATTGAACAGAGCTTTTTCTCACTTCATTTATGCTAAGCTAAGCTAGCCCACTGACTCCAGTTCATTATTTAACGTACAAACATTAGAGTGGTATCAATCTTCTCATCTAACTCTTGGCAAAAAAGTGAATAAGCTCAACTATTTATTAAAAAACACCCAATGAGCTGTGTGGGTGTGTTGCTACAGTTACCGGTGAGTAGATAAAAATACAATCCAGGTAGTCAGTTCTGAGAAATAGTTAACGGTCCACTTTTTACATCACAAATTAATTTACCTAGAAGGTTTGACACTTACACTCACTCAACCGTGTCAAACCTTCAAAGTTCAGGTGATTGTATGTTGATCAAATAAACAAAAAAACTCTATTGCATCAGTTTTACTATCAGCTTTGGATCCTTTACCTTACCTTTAAGGTCTTCTCTTTTACAGCACAGTGTGCTTTAATGAGTCTCTGTCCCGGGGTGACACTAAATTTGCTCACTTTCAGTCCCAGGATAAAGAAGCTGCAGGAGCTTTGGTTAGGTCCATCGCCATTTCTCTCTGTCTACTTAGATTAGACTGTTGGGAGCAGCTAGAGACACAATCCAGAGCTGTTTTAATGACCTTCTGGCTGTTATCAACTCAGTCTTATGGTAAATGAGACAGGAGAATGGACCTGAGCAGTCAGTGGTTAGCTAAATGACCACAGCATCTAAGCAGCGCAGACAACACTGTGTTTGGTTCTCCGGTTAGAGGATGGAGAGGATGAGAGTGGAGGACAAAGATAGAGGGAGAGGGAAGCAGGTAAACGAAAGCTGGGGAAGTGTCTGAAAATGCTAACTACTAAACCTGTGTGGGTGAAACACATTGCAGATGGCAAGTCAAAGTGACAAGTGTCTTTGGTTCAAGTGGGATTCTGTAATGGATCTTCTCTTGTGATGTGTTTCAGTAGTTGATACTCAAAAGATATATTTTGGTAGCGAGGTGTCTTGTATCATGTTTGTGTATCATCAGTTCCCTTTGCAGCACTGAGGTTTCTCATTATTATGAGCAGTTTGTGTTCAACGCCCGCTCAGTAAGTGTTATCCCAGTGACTAATTCATTCAAATTTAGTCGTGATCACACACAACTGGACGAGAGGTCATGACTGACAGGTGTTTGAGCCAATAGCGTGCAGGTGTAAATCCCTCCCTTAGGAATTGAGCAGTCCTAATCAAGCCCTTGTAATACACTAGTTCCCGTTAGCTCCCAAGGGCTAATTAGCATTCTAATTACTGATTGCAAATGAGAGCTACGTTGATTGTGTTCCGCCTGTGAGTGGAGAGCCTCGAGAGAGAGAGAGAGAGACACACACACACACACACACATAACCATACCCACATATGCATCTCACACACGTACACACTGTCATACTCGCACACACTGAGTGATCATCGTTAAGAAGCTTATCATGCTCTTGTTCCTCTGCGCATTTCCAGTCCCCTCTCATCGACGGTGTCTCATTAGGATCATAATGCAGTACGTATACACACTGGTTGGAACACGCATACACGTGCAAACACACCTACACACACATAGGGCGATGAACATTAAAGATGGTAATAAAGGAAGAAACATAAAACATTATATACTGCCAAAGTGTTGCTGTTGTTTCTACCAATTAACACAGCACTGATTTACTGCTCGGGGGGAGAACGCACACGTTCACACCACAAATTAATCACACACACAAATACACGCTAATGTATGTATATATGTGTTTGAGAATCAAGGCAAAAAGGTTGACTGCGGAGGGTAGAATAATGAAGGAATTGTTCCTTACAGTTCGACTAGGATGCGTCCATGTTTGCTTGTATATTTGTGTGTGTGAATAAAGAGGGAGAGAGGCACAGACAGTGCGGTGGGGAGTAGATAAGAGCGAACTCACCAACAGCCAATCATCATGTTATGCTGCTCAGTTAGGTGCTTTAACAAGGCTCCACTAAGCTGCACTTCAGTCCAGCGTCTGTGTGAGTGTGTTTGTGTGAAAGAAACACTTCTGTGCTGTGTTTTGATTGCTGAAGACAGTTGTATCTTTTTTTTTCTCCTCCCACTCGTGTTGCTTTCCCCGTATCACCCTCATGCTGACTGAGTTATCTCTAAAGGAACATTACACTTTTATTCAAATGTTGAACTCTTGGATGCAAGTAGTCATAGGGTTAGGGTTAGGGTTAGGGTTAGAGTTAGGTGGCACTGTTCTTGCCTGGTCACCAATAATGATTTAAACTACCGAGTTCTCCTTTTTATTTCAAATAATCATATACCTTACATAAGATGACATTGTAAAACTCAAACATGCAGTCAAAACTCTTCCTTTAATGCAAATGTACCAAAGGATATCTTTCATTTTGCATAGTGTTAGTCAGGGAATATTTGCAACTATAAATATATTTGTCTAAAGGCTTTATTCTCACGTGATGTTTAAAATGGATTGTTTTATATTTTTTAGTTCTATTTTGCACTATAAATACATGCTGCATTTCAAATATGTATGGCTTTACAACCATTTTAAAAATCAATTTAATATAATTATTTGCTCAATTATTACAAAAATTGTTTAGTTTTTTCATCCTATTATTATGTGCTGCTGCAAAGACACCATTTCACCTGAATTAAGAGCTAGTCAATTTGTAATCGCACACACACACACACACACACACACAAAGTCACCCGCGGTATTATCTCGCCGTAGATTGTTCTGACCATATTCTGTGTAAAATTGGTAGAGAGAAAAAAAAGGCAACAGTGAAATTGGAGACTCTCTCTCACTCTCTCTGCCCGTGTGTGTGATGTGATTGATGCTCGGCAACCGGTGTTTACTCTTGTTGGTCAATTGAAAACCCAGCGTGGCAGGCTGGGAAAGCACAATGGGGAGAGGAGCTAAAGTGGCGGTGTGAGGTGCCGAACACTGACACGGAGACAAATAGATAGAAAGCTGTTAGAGAGGAGAGGACACAGTGGGAGGGAGGGAGGGAGGACGAGCCAGACACAGACTACACTGAAAGGGAGCATTAGATTTGATTTCAGTAACACAGAGGAGCATAAAAAAGACGGGGATGGTAAAAAGAAGACAAAGTCATGAAAGATAGTGAACAACAGCTAATAATGGCCCCTGATATATCCGAAGACATAATTTGAGTGATAGATGGAAAACGGCAGATGGTCTAAGTAACAGACAGATATGGCTATAACGAGTTGTGAAAAAGGGAGACAGAGAAAGGACAAGAGAAAGAGGAGAGTGGGAGGGCTGGAGGAGTAGAGATGCTGGTCATTCCTGTCAGCAGGCCTTTAAATGAAAGGCGACAGTGTGTGTTGGGGAGAAGATTGGAAGGCATTAAGGCCTGGCATGTCCTGTGACACCCTGAGAGGCAGAGCGATGTAGAGAGAGAAAGGGAGAGAGAGAGAGGCCAATTGAATTCTTCTACCAAGTGCCCACTTGTCCATGTTAAATCTCTCAGTGCATGAGTGTGTGTGCGTATGCATTCCTACAGTATACGTGTGTGCCTTGATCCCTGTGTGTAGACGTGTGTGTCTATGTGTGTGCTATCCTGAAAGGTGAAGTGATTTAGTGAGAACAGAGGAGAGGGAGGATCTATAACGGCCATGCTGCCCTCGCCTTTGTTCACCACCAAAGCCTGA
The DNA here is from genome assembly GCF_900634415.1 of Cottoperca gobio. Classification (NCBI taxonomy): domain Eukaryota; kingdom Metazoa; phylum Chordata; class Actinopteri; order Perciformes; family Bovichtidae; genus Cottoperca; species Cottoperca gobio. The sequence goes on from NC_041371.1 coordinate 17,700,063, forward strand.
GCTTATCGGCTGCACAGATTACTGCTGTATCGATGGCACCGCCTGTGTGTGTGTATGTGGGTCTCCCTGTGTGTTTATATATAAATGAGAAGGACTAGAAATAAAGGTGAAATATAGACCGATAGGCATGCTGTGCCCATGTATGTTCTCTGTGCTTCAATCTCAAAATGTGACTTCTAGACCATAAATGAGGCATCACGTTGCTAATCTTGTAGATTTAAGGTGTTAGCACTTCAACTCCCTCTCCAGATGGGACCATCGTTTTTATTCAGGCCAAAAATGGCAGGCTTGACCGGTTATGAACCAACATTCTCTCTTCCCAGGATTATTCTTAGCCCAAATCTTTCTTTGCCTGAATCTCTCTGAACCCAATCTTTCTTTGCCCAAATCTTTCTGAACTCGATCCTTCCTAACCCAATTCTTCTTAACTCTTCTTTCTCAACTTGATCAAAGGCTGAACCCCAGCAGCGTTAATGACCCTGAACATGATTAAACCCCAATTGTTTTACTACGGTATACACTGCTGCCTTAGTCTCAAATTCATTATTTATTTATTTTAAATAGTGTAAAAGGGAAAATGTATAGCAAAGATGTGTTCTGCTTCTGTGTTAAAGAAGTGCCATAGTCTTGCATTTTGTACAGACTAGAAGTGTCTGCACTCTACTTTGGCATTGATTTAAGAGCACAACTCTGGAAACTCTTTCACCCCTAAGGTCTATAATGTGTAATGGGGTCAAAACAACAATGATGAAAAGCGTAAGCGTATGGGATGACAGCCAAAAGGACCGGAATCTGTGCAGCTGGGACTGTCACTGCTGCTTCTTCCTTTCTCTTCGCCACTTATTTTTCCGTGGAAAAGGTTTCTTTTATCCTTTTTCTTACCAGGCAGACCTGTCCATTGAAGAAATGGACAGATATTTGACACATATAATCAAGACATCAACATGTACACATTAGCCAGAATGGCCCTCCTCAAAGCACTCAGCTTTGACGGGCCTGGAGATGCTCATTTCCTTGTTTGACCACAATGAATCCACCTTAGTGTGTGTGTGTGTGTGTGTGTGTGTGTGTGTGTGGGCAGAGAACAAGATGGGGAGGGGAGGGGTGCTGTATGTGAGTGTGTGTGTTTCTTAATAGAAGGTGGTTAGAGGTGTCACCCTGCACCCATTTTAATGTGCTCCACAATTACAGCTGTCATTGCTTGAAGATAATGTCTCGCGCTGTTTTTTTCTGTTTTGCTACACATTCACACACATGCACACACTAAAGAGGTGAAATATGGTAGACAAGGAACAGGCCCTTGCTCATAAAAAACGCCTCAACGACCTCCGTCACCCTCGTGTGTGTGTGTGTGTGTGTGCATGTGCATGCACTAAAGATGCAAGAGGGCTATGCCTCTACGCATGAATTATTACAGTGTGCGTTTGTGTAGACGTGTGCTTGCGTAGGTGTGTGCGTGCTTTTGTGTGTGTGTGTGTGTGACAATATTTGCTTTGCTGAACGAGCCCCTTGGTGAGAGTCAGGGTGGTTGTAGCATTCCTCATGCAGCAGTAGAGCTGCTCTAGTACCGTTAAAAACGCTGTAACAACTGCACACTTTAAGACCTGCTCCAAGACCTGTTTTCTGTAAACAGCAGGTAAATATGTCGTGCGAAGATGTGACATGCTTGCATGAACCATCATTGAATACTGAGTACAGTTCTGTCCGTCTCATTGCTTCATTTTAGAGAAATATTGAGAAAGATACTTTATGCCTGGACACAACAACGTCTGATCTCCACTGGCAGGTGATCACACATTTTGCAGGAACCAAATAAGTGGCTGTTGGCTGACAGATGGCACATACGAGAGAACAAGCCATTTAAGACAGAACATTTTATTTATGATCATGCAAAGAAATCCTAAAAATGTTTTGCTGAAAGGCTCTTCACACCCACACAGGTGATTACTGGCCAGTTAGAGTTTGGCTCAGGTGACGGGTAGCCTTTAATGATAGCACAGTTCAAGATTTGGAGAGAGCGAGAATGACATGCAAAGGGCCATGTGTAGGAAGTGAACCTCGCGCTGCTGCGGCAAGGACTGAGCCTTCACCCGCTCTATCAGATGAGCTACCAAGGCGCCCATCGCTCATTTTTTAGGTTCTGTTAAATCCGTTCCCCCATTGGCAATAAAAAAGATTAATAGATGTAAAAAGTTACACTTAACACCTTTAAAAGCCTAAAATATAATGAAACCATATGAGATTCAATGACGTAAGAAGCTATACTCTCAATCTTTGGGCCATGTAAAACCCTGTATTCTTATGGCAATTTGTACGTTCTGAAACTGCAGCAGCAAGATATACATTTGATCAGATTCTTTCTTTCCTTTCTTCCTTTCTTTCACCCCTTTAGTAGAAACTATCAGCAGATGAATATGGCTGCTAAATGGTGTGTAGTATTGACTTCCCCTCTTCAATATCTGACCTTACTGTCATAAGCAAGGTAACCCCAGGCTTTCAGTGCTCTTTGTATACCCCTCTCTCTCTGTGTCTGACTCTATCGCCGTCTACCTCTCTTTACCCTGTCTTTGAGTGCTCCATAGATTGGTAACATGACCTCTAATTCTCCCGAGACGAATATGTGCGCACAGATAAAAATGAGACATACGACAAGAAGAAGAAGAAGAAGAAGAAGAAGAAGAAGAAGAAGAAGAAGAAGAAGAAGAAGAAGAAGAAGAAGAAACGTCTGTAGAAGAATCGACTCAGTGGTGTTTTAATGTCACGCATTTAAGGCGATGATGGGAGATTACACCACATGGTGCACGTGCACACATAGACACACACACACACATTTGGCTTTGGGGTGTGTGAAATCAAATCTCTCCAAATCTCTATTCTGGCGTCACGCAGTTGAAGACGCAAACACAGATCATCAGCTACTCGCACATACACATGCGCACATTACATGCATGCACGCTTACACATATGCAAACACATGCATTATACACACACACACACACACACACACACACACACACACACACACACACGTCCATGCAGATGCACACATGGAGGGGTAACCCTGGTAGATTTATCAGTGGAGGTCTGCAGCACAGTGGCTGCCTTTCTCATTTCATAGGCCACCGGGGCAGAACAGGCATGAGCTTGTTCAAATCCAACCCAGCAAGACCAACACATACGTACACACACACTCGCGCACACACACATGCATGCATACTTACTTTCTGTTTAGCGGCTTAACAGATGCCAGCCAGAATCGGTGGAGAGGAAGAGGGAGGAGAGGGATAGAAGAGGGGAGACAGAGACAAGCTGGTGGAAGGAAGAAGGTGAAAAAGGGAAAAAGAAAATAAGATATTGAGTACTTCTGAAGAGACAGACAAAGAGAAGGAAAAGATGGTCGACACAGACCAACAGGTGCAGAAAGAGAAAGAGAGTCATGCAGGTTCTTCTCCACAA
>NC_041371.1:18441018-18486018 GCF_900634415.1 Cottoperca gobio
AGAAAGGGAATAAATGAAATCCACATGATTAGCAAAGCTAATGCCTACCTAATCCTTTGCCCTGTTCTCTCAAACGGATGGAGCGTACAATAAGGAGGAAGTGTGTAGAAAGGGTTATGTTGGAGCTGTGGCATAATTTTAAAGCTTAATCCATATCAATAAATGTCCTTTTATAATGTGTGTGAACTGTGATGAAAGCTTCCCCCAAGTGAGGTCATTGTGTCTGGGAGGAAATGTACGGTGACCCAAATACTTGGGCCAGCTGTCTTGCTAATGGAGTTTGTGTGTGTATGTGCGTGTTTTTACTCTGATTTCCACTCTGCCAGGCAGGGGGCGACGTGAGAGATGAGACGGTGCCCAACCTGATCCAGCTCATCACCAACGCCTCCGAGCTGCACTGCTATACTGTCCACAAGCTCTACCGGGCTCTGCTCACTGACATCTCTACGGTGTGTGTGTGTGTGTGTGTGTGCGTGTGTGTGTGTGTGTGTGTGCGCACGTTACCTGCTCTTAAAGGAGCACTTCAAAGTTTTAGGCAGGTTGTCTTGTTGGTCAGCTTACTCATTCTGTGAACCTAGACAACCAATCTGTCTCTGGCTCCACGTTGATCCTTTTATCAAACTATATTGATAAAACATCATTAGATTACAGCTTTGGTTCTTTGCCTTTACTCGCCGGGTCAGTAATTCTTCAAAATGACCTTGGTCTTGAATCGATTCGAGATTGTGCCAATTTCCGTGTGTGTGTTTTTATTCATTTATTTATTTAAATGCCGACCTTTTACAGTTTGAGATATGACCGTTTGTGGGCGGTGCAGAACATTCAATAGGAGAAGGCTTGGTCAGAAGCAATGCAGGTTTGTGTCGGGTTGGGCCTGATCATGGCTCTAAATTACATTCATCATAGGAAGACTACTACAGTAGCATGAACTAATACATTTAAAAAGCTAAATAACCACACCTTACCTTGCTTACCAACTTTACAGTTCAGAAAAGAAAAGCTATCAACAATACTTAAATGTTAAGGACCGAACCCTTGCAACGAGGTGTCAGGATAAAACTATTTAATCATAGGCTTTGACAAAGACTTCAAATACAATAAAGAGAAGACTTATGGTCCGCTAGGTCAGGGCCTACATCCATTCTGCACACACTCTCACACATACTGAGCAAAGCAGACATATACAGTAGGTCCACTCCAACCATCGTAGATCCTAAAGATGATCTTTTGTCTAAAAAGACAGGACTATATTATCCATATTCAAAACCAGCCTGAGATCAGAGCAGCAACATTTGAAACTTAACTCAAACATTTCATGCTCATCGTTTTGCATACCATATATCAGAGAACAAGCATGTAATTTCAATTTAAGATAACTGAGCAGTACAACACAATGAGAACATTTAAGATATGTTCATTAGAAGACAGATCCTGTGTCAGTGTTGAACCAGATGAAGCTGGTTTAGTTCCATGGCAGTGAGAATAGCTTGGCTTTCATTTTAAAATTGGCTGATGCAACCAAGTTTATTTTTGGAACCGAGTGAGATGATGAGCAGCCATGTACTCATCTGCAGTGTGGTGCAGTCGCCCATCTTCCAGCACATTAACTTCCAATGAATCTAGGAAAAAGTGGCTACAAGTGGCTGTTCAACCTGCTGTGCTGACCAGCAAGCCAGTCTCCAATTAAAAAAACTAAACAGCCGCAAATGTATTTCTCTATGATTATATTTGATTGTGGTTACGCAGTTGTGAGAGTGTAACATTTGTGTGTGCAGCAATCCCTGGTGCAGGTGGCGTGCTGGTGTATAGGAGAGTATGGAGACCTGCTGCTGAGAGGAGAGTGTCAGGAGACCGAGCCTGTTCAGGTGCACGCAGCACCAACACAGTTTTAAAACACAATTAAATATAATTAGAAGTAATGATTCAACCTATTGCTAAGATAGAACACAGAAGCATTTGACATTTTCTTCCACAATGCATTGGAAATAAAAGGGGATCTGAGTAGTTATTTATTATATATTATTGTATATTTTTTATATATATATATATATATATATATATATATATATATATATATATATATATATATATATATATATATATATATATATATATATAGTAGGCATCAGAAGTAATAGCTCAGCTACAGCAACTCATATTTCTTGATCAGGAAATATGAGGAAAAAGCAATCGCACATTTGATTAAAGGAATACTTCACCCACAAAGTGACCATTTGTATATCACTCACTCAGCGTCACCTTGAATTCTCGAAGTAAAGTTTAGTTTTTCTCGCATGTCACCATGGTTAACAAAGAATCAAGTTAAAGTAAATGAGGCCGCGTTTAACAACAGCATAGCTTTATCAAAACAAGCGGTCACAAACTCTCACAACTCCTGCAGTATAATGCAAGAATAATTCATCCAGTCTTATGCTCACTACTTCACAAACACATGCGTTATCACTAAAACCGTACTATTTAAAAGGCTTTATTTAGTTTTAGTTTATACGGGCAGTGCTTAAAATAGTAAAATATTGGCAAAAATACAAAAAGTACAATAATCACAGTGTAGATGTAAATTAGTCTGAAGTACCATTATAAAAATAGCCAAATTAAAATAGTATAAAATAGCAGAATTAAAATAATATAATATAGAAGAATTAAAATTGTATAATAATAGCTGAATTAAAATAGCAGATAGACGCGTTATGGTTTCCCCAATTGTTAGAGTTGTGTTAAACTTTTAGACTTCTCTGGTCGATACTTTACTTCCCTTTGTCCCCGTTGTACAAAGTAAGTTAAAACACAATCGTCACTGTGAGTCCCAGATTTCGTTTATGGTAAAATCCAGATAAAACCGTTATTAAACACGCTGGTTTAACCTTTTCAGTCTAAGGCAATATCTGACTACTCGTCTTCTCTGCTGCGAGAAGTATGAAACATCTCTGTCAAATATCCACCCTTGCTTCCCCTTCTCCTTTCCTTACTTTAAATGATGATAAAACCATTTCTTCACTTGATTTTTTCATCAACGCCAAGCAGGTCCATCAAGAAGCAAACAACACAAAATCCACAAATTAAGCTAAACCGCTTTATGGTAAAGAGATATAAAATATCACCATTAAAAGGCTAAAGTAAAGAGATATGTTTTTAGCTTACTTTTGAAGATACTGAGAGAGCTTGCCTCCCTAATGTCTGCAGGTAAAGTGTTCCATAGCTTTGGTGCATAATTGATAAAGGTTGCATCCCCGATTTTTCTTTTGGATGTTTCTGGGAACATTTAATAAACCAGTAGTGGATGATCGTAATGTTCTTGGGGGCACATAGCAGAGATGTACAGCTGTGTGTCATCCAAGTAGCTATGGAAGCGCACGTTGTGTTCTCTAATGATGTCCCCCAGTGATAGCATGTATAGGGAGAACAGTAATGGACCGAGGCAGCTCCCTTGTGGAACTCCAAAGTGGGCATCATGCTTCTCTAACACATGATCTCCAAGCCTGAGTTTTCTTCACAAATTCATGGTCACACGGGTTGAGTGATATACAAAAGGTCATTCTGTGGGTGAAGTATTCCTTTAAGAATTTAGTACACATTGCATTGACTTCAGCAACACGTGCGTGAAAAAACTAAAACTAAAACCGGTTTCCAAAACTAATGTATAAATCATTAAAGAGTACATAAGTCCAGCTCCCTAAGGTGGGCAGTCCAACGGTACATACGGTGATCGCAAAGCTGAGTCATTAATTTATCATTTGACATTTGCTTAATAGGAAATTAAAATATGGTGTCAGTCCCTGGAAATGTACCCAATACAAAAGTCCAAATTCATTCTCAGGTCCTCTCAGTCCCCAAACCTCAACTCAACGGTGTCTTTATCGTTCAGTAAATGTGATTATCAGCTTATTGAATACTAGAAGCCAGAATGTGTCATTTCTATCCCTCGTTTCAGTATTATAAATGAAATGTCAGACTCAGACCCTGTTTTGACACGTGTCTCAATCAGGTCACAGAGGACGACGTCCTGGATGCCTTGGAAACGGTTCTGCAGTCCCACATGTCGTCCCCGGCAACCAGAGGCTTTGCTCTCACCGCCACCATGAAACTGAGCACACGCATCACGGAGAATGTGGAGTAAGAGACACTTCTGTCACACACAGCAAAGTGTTTATAGTTAGTAGGATACACACACACAACAAAGTGTTTATAGTTAGTAGGATACACACACACAACAAAGTGTTTATAGTTAGTAGGATACACACACACAACAAAGTGTTTATAGTTAGTAGGATACACACACACAGCAAACTGTTTATAGTTAGTAGGATACACACACACACAACAAACTGTTTATAGTTAGTAGGATACACACACACAACAAACTGTTTATAGTTAGTAGGATACACACACACAACAAACTGTTTATAGTTAGTAGGACACACACACACAGCAAACTGTTTATAGTTAGTAGGATACACACACACAACAAACTGTTTATAGTTAGTAGGACACACACACACAACAAACTGTTTATAGTTAGTAGGATACACACACACAACAAAGTGTTTATAGTTAGTAGGATACACACACACACACAACAAACTGTTTATAGTTAGTAGGATACACACACACACAGCAAACTGTTTATAGTTAGTAGGATACACACACACAACAAAGTGTTTATAGTTAGTAGGATACACACACACAGCAAACTGTTTATAGTTAGTAGGATACACACACACACAGCAAACTGTTTATAGTTAGTAGGATACACACACACACAGCAAACTGTTTATAGTTAGTAGGATACACACACACAACAAAGTGTTTATAGTTAGTAGGATACACACACACAACAAACTGTTTATAGTTAGTAGGACACACACACAACAAAGTGTTTATAGTTAGTAGGATACACACACACAGCAAACTGTTTATAGTTAGTAGGATACACACACACAACAAAACAAAGTGTTTATAGTTAGTAGGATACACACACACAACAAACTGTTTATAGTTAGTAGGATACACACACACAGCAAACTGTTTATAGTTAGTAGGATACACACGCACAACAAAGTGTTTATAGTTAGTAGAACACACACACACAGCAAACTGTTTATAGTTAGTAGGATACACACGCACAACAAAGTGTTTATAGTTAGTAGAACACACACACACAGCAAACTGTTTATAGTTAGTAGGATACACACACACACAACAAAGTGTTTATAGTTAGTAGGATACACACGCACAACAAAGTGTTTATAGTTAGTAGAACACACACACACAGCAAACTGTTTATAGTTAGTAGGATACACACACACAGCAAACTGTTTATAGTTAGTAGGATACACACACACAACAAACTGTTTATAGTTAGTAGGATACACACACACAACAAACTGTTTATAGTTAGTAGGATACACACACACAGCAAACTGTTTATAGTTAGTAGGATACACACACACACAACAAACTGTTTATAGTTAGTAGGATACACACACACACAACAAACTGTTTATAGTTAGTAGGATACACACACACAGCAAACTGTTTATAGTTAGTAGGATACACACACACACAACAAACTGTTTATAGTTAGTAGGATACACACACACAACAAACTGTTTATAGTTAGTAGGATACACACACACACAGCAAACTGTTTATAGTTAGTAGGATACACACACACAGCAAACTGTTTATAGTTAGTAGGATACACACACACACAACAAACTGTTTATAGTTAGTAGGATACACACACACAACAAACTGTTTATAGTTAGTAGGATACACACACACACACAACAAACTGTTTATAGTTAGTAGGATACACACACACAGCAAACTGTTTATAGTTAGTAGGATACACACACACACACAACAAACTGTTTATAGTTAGTAGGATACACACACACACAACAAACTGTTTATAGTTAGCAGGATACACACACACACAGCAAACTGTTTATAGTTAGTAGGATACACACACACAACAAACTGTTTATAGTTAGTAGGATACACACACACAACAAACTGTTTATAGTTAGTAGGATACACACACACAGCAAACTGTTTATAGTTAGTAGGATACACACACACAACAAACTGTTTATAGTTAGTAGGATACACACACACACAGCAAACTGTTTATAGTTAGTAGGATACACACACACACAACAAACTGTTTATAGTTAGTAGGATACACACACACACAGCAAACTGTTTATAGTTAGTAGGATACACACACACACAACAAACTGTTTATAGTTAGTAGGATACACACACACACAACAAACTGTTTATAGTTAGTAGGATACACACACACAGCAAACTGTTTATAGTTAGTAGGATACACACACACACAGCAAACTCTTTATAGTTAGTAGGACACACACACACAACAAAGTGTTTATAGTTAGTAGGACACACACACACAACAAAGTGTTTATAGTTAGTTACTCACAACCAGTGAGTTTATGGTCACTTTGCCATGTGTTGAGAAAAAAACATTTATTAAGGAACAAAAACCCCACGCTCTGACATTCCCAAACACTGTCGACCTGCACATGAGTGCTACAACATAGCAGCACATTTTTAGTGAAGGCTAAAAAACTAAATCAACTTTAAGAATTAGCAATTCATCAACATAAAAGGAGTGATATGAATTTTGCCACAGCGCTTCTGCTCACTAAAACACTTTGATAGATGTTATGAAATTTTAAGTACCAGTTGAAGTTTAGGACATGATTGGACAAAGAGTTTTAAAGGTTAAACAACTGCTTGTCTTTGTCTTCCTCACTTCACCCCGACAGTCGCATCAGAAGCATCGTCAGTATCTATGGCAGCTGTATAGATGTGGAGCTCCAGCAGAGGGCAGTTGAATACAATGCTCTGTTCAAAAAATACGACCACATGAGGTATGGAGCAGCATGAGGAAGTCAACTTTTCCTGTTCCTTACAAAATCATTGAATATACTATGTTTCTGTTTTTTCCCATCTATGTTGTAATTACAGCGTTCAGGATTTTTACAGTTGATATTGATATAAAGAGCTGAGACGTTCTCTCTCTCTCTGCAGGGCGGCAGTGCTGGAGAGGATGCCTGTGATTGAAAAGAACTCCCCGGGTCATACCAACGGAGAGTCAATGGGGGACGCCATTAAGGACATCCAACCAGCCAAAATGAAGCAGGGAGAGCCACTGTTGGCACTGCAACCTGCTAACCAGGTGAGTTACGTCGGCACAGATGCATGTTCTAGGACAACTTAGTGAAGACTGGACTGATGACCTCTGTCAAGATTTGCCAATTCAATTTCTCTGTATCTGACCTCTTTTTCGTCCTATTGATTTTCAAGTGTAGGCTTAAAACGAAAAGGAAATCTGTTTTTATGTGATGGGCTTATTCTAAATATTTTAATGTTACATATTCCTGAAGTTTCATGTTAATAGCTATTAGCGCTGTACTGAATAGTTTGAAGGTTCATTCATCACCTGTAATACAAGGCGGTCTAACTACAATAACAAAACAAAAGAAGTGGGTTTTAGGGTTGCCAGATATTCAAAGCTTCATTTGAAAACCTCACTAGAAGCTTCGGTGCAGCTCTATTAGAGCTTATAGCTATTCAATGCTGTCTTCCTCTTTTTTCTATGTTTGTTGTTCAGAAAAAGATGTATTCAAATAACCTCCACGCAGCCCTGCTGTCCTTTTTGAAGTTGCTTTGAATATTCAGATCAATGTGTTGTGTTCAGGTTAAGATTCCAACGTGCTGTCTGTTGTTCCCCTCAGGTGTGTGACCTGCTGGACCTGCTGGGAGGCTCTGAGGAGACTCTGCAGCCCAGCCCAGCTACAGGCCCTGCAGTGCCCGGCCTGCTCATCAACACAGCCAGCACTGCTGGAGGAGACCTGCTGGATCTGCTGGGAGGGTTAGAGCCTGCACTCCTAGCACCAGGTGTGACCCTTAGACACACACACACACACACACACACACACACACACACACACACACACACACACACACACACACACACTCAACATGGACATTAACTAGAGAATGCAAAATTCAGGGGACTGAAACTTGTGTTTCCTGCTCTGGATTGGGCCTTTAGATAATCTCCGAGTGTTGATGTTTTTTTGTTACGCTAAATCAGGGGTGGGGAACCTTTTTCCTATCAAGGGCCATTTTCTTTTTTTTTCTTTTTTACAACATCCTTCGAGGGCCATACTAATTATTCATACTCATAACTCATAATTTTTTTTAAAGACGCAGCCCATTCATTTCACTTTTCTTTCATGCTGTGTAAAAAAGCAACTTTTTTTATCCATGTATCTTCTGTTTTATCAGAAAACAATCCTTTATTAGTCCCACAACGGGGAAATGTAGTAAAAAGGCAGTACACAATAATTAAATAGAATAAAAAATAATATAAGTACCAAGTGGTTGATGGAAAATAAAGTGAGTATTGTAAATGGCAGTGATAACTGCACAGCAGTGGTGGAACAGTCTGTTCTTGATGTGGTGGTCTACCTCTCTATCTTTCCATGTTTGTATGTTGCAGAGAGCTGCTTGTTGGGCCAAACTCCGCCGAAGAGCGATAACTTTATCCAAACGCACTCGTCCTTTCAGCTCGTGCAGTTTGTCATGTTTCGTGCTGTAATGATGCTCGAATTTGTATTATTATTTCATCACCGCAAGCGCGTCCACACAAACTAGGCACACTACTACTTACACAAATAAATAATCGTTCGTCCATTTCTCCTGGAAAGTGCGACATTCCGCATCCACCGTTCTCTGTTTTTACACTCAGCCTTTCACACACACACACACACACTGGTGGCAGAGGCTGCCATACAAGGTGCCTCCTCATCAGTAGCGATAATCACATGCAACCAAACACCGAGCTGGGATCGAACCACTGACCTTCCTGTTGGTTGACAACCACTCCTGAGGCGCCGCTGCACCGTTATGCCTCCGTAACAGCGGCGTGTTGTCTGTCTGTCCATCCGCCCGATTCTCGTGAACACAATATCTGGAGGGAATTTCTTCAAATTTGCCACAAACTTCCACTTGGAATCAAGTACGAACTAATTATATTTTGGTGGTCAAAGGTCACTGTGACCTCACAACGTTTTTGGCCATAACTCAGGAATTTATACCTCAATTATGACATTTTCCCACAAATGTCTAATAAGATAAAATGATGTAGTGATGACATTTTGGACAGACAGATATATTGGTTTTAAACTAACGCATTATTTTATAATCTGTGTTTCCCATAGCTCCCACAGTGCCGGTGTATGAGAACGAGGGTGTGACGCTGACACTGAGTTGTGAGAAACAGTCAGACACAGGCCTGACAGTCACACTCACAGCCTCCAACTCCACTGACTCAGACATCAGCAGCTTCACCCTGCAGGCTGCAGTGCCCAAGGTTTGTCTCACTAGCTGTGATAAAACACACTATGTTCTCTCAGCTCAAACCAAAAAGAGCTTTCTCAGTCGCCGTGGCTGTTTGGCTGCCAAGTTTCACCAGAACATTTAGCAGCTTGTGGCAGAATATACATTAAAAAAAATGTTTTTATCACATCCACAGATACTACTACTACTACTACTACTGTCTCTCTACATGTGTCTCTGCAGGGTGTAGGTTTTTAGACCCTGTTATGTTCTCAGTGGTAGGCATCAGTGCAGTAAATGGACCTGAACAACATGCATGTGTTGTGGTGCTTTAAACTTCAAAGTTACATTTGATCTCTCCCCCCCCCCCCCTCTCTACAGAGTGTCCAGTTACACATGAAGGCTCCTAGCGGGGACTCTCTTCCTGCGCGAGGAACAGCTAAGGTGACCCAGATGGTAGTCCTCAACAACCCAAACAAGGTGGGTTTGACACACACACACACACACACACACACACACACACACACAAAACTATGACTCCCATTTGTCAGTAAGAGCAAAGTCGGGTCAATCAGGAGTGTGATCAAGCTTTATCAGTAGATACCGATAGCACTATCGGCGAGTGTGTGATATAACAGTATAATTTATCAGCTGATTTAGGCTACACAGGAACAACAAATGTAGCTAACCGAACTGTGCTGGAAAAACAGTGTGTAGAGCGACACATTTTCACATATAAGTGTTTATTTTGACCAAATGAAAACAGTGGAAAGACGAACCAAGACAGTTTTGGTGAACTTTATTTAGTTTTTGTCTGAAACTACGTCGGGGGCAGGCGGCGCGCCACACACGTACACACACCTGCGCCCACGGAAAAGAGCCAAACTGAACGGGCCACTCCTGGTAGTAACCGTACCTTTTTAAATTCCAAATATACCAGAAAATATATTTTTTAAGACAAGCAGTCTCATAAACCTTTTGATTTTAATTTAATGACAAAAACTTGAAAATCATGACCCATCCCTATTCCGGTATCGGGAAGGAAAAAATGGTATTGGAACATTTCTATTAATAAGCAAGAGAGAAAACAACCCCCTGAAAATCAAAGTTCCTGTAGTGAACATTAGACTGAATCTTCACACTTTATCTCCGAATGTTCACATAACTCCCACAAACCTGTTGTTGTATTTGGCAAGAACAAAATAATTGCCGTGTGTGTGTGTGTGTGCGCCATGTGGCAGTTGCAAATCTTGTTTTGTTACTCCCATCCCAGTTGAAGCAGAGCCAGTTGAAGCTGCATCACACAATTAAATCCTTCCTCCTCCTCCTCCTCCAGGTGAACCTGAAAATGAGGGTCCGCATATCTTACAGCAGCCAAGGATCAGCCTTTCAGGACACAGTCCAGATCGACTCCTTCCCTGGACTCAATGCTGCCGGCCACTGACAGCGGCCATTCTGCAAACAGGACTACGACAACAGTCTGTGGATGAGTCAGCAGGCCCTCACTGACGGAAGTTTATTTTATTTTTTTTGCCGTCACACCCTCTACATCGCCGTCCAAAGCTGCTGTTTCTGAAATCCCTGATTTTGTTGGTGTTTTTACAGCTGAAGAACACAGTTCTTTCACAGGAAACCGCAGCCTCATTCATGAACTCTCATAGTTTCCCCCTCCTCTGGAATCCAAGCGTTAATGTGACCGATGGCATTATTTAATATGGCACAATCTTTGGAATATGCCCGTATAATATGGAAATATTAAAATATGAGTAGTTTTTCTGCGATGTTTTGCAACTGTTCCATTCAGGGGTTGTTTTTTTTTAAGCTGATTGAAGTTGTTTCACTCCATAAATATGTACTTTCCTGTAGCTCCTGTCAGTCAGTATGCAACACTAGATCAATTGTCCTCGCGTTTATTCCCTTTGAAGTGATTTCCTTTATAAAGTATTTGCCTTTACCATCTTAACTTTGTTGTAACATTTACTAATGGCGCACTATTTTAAAATGCTCTTATCCAGTACACTTGATTTTACTGGGAAACACAGGTACGTAAATTACCGATTTGAAGTGTGTAATATTTTTAATGCCTCATTCAGCTCGTTGAATCAGAGTATCCTCCTCTTAATTAATTCTCCTGTGCCTTTCATCCCCTCAAGAACTGAGGTTTTCTCATGTACAAAAGTAATGCATTTAATATTTGATTTTTAGGTGGCCGAGAAATGGTTTTAAATGTGAGTGGTGTAGTCCTTTTAACTCAAGCATGCTTTTCCTGACCAGTATCTCCTTGTCTATTGTTTACAGAGGCTCCTGAGTTATTTTATTATCTGAAGACTGTGTACAGTGATAAGAGAAGAATGGGCATGATACTGTCTACAAGATGTATATTTCAGATTTTAAGTATGAGCACAAGAGTTTTAAGTCTTTGGAAAATCTTAAATGCAACCCTTTGTTGTAGAAGGACAAAACTGTGTGCTGTAAAACACACGAGTGTTGCGCCTCAGTAATTTGATGTAATTTGAAAAATAACACTCTGCAAACTGGATGTCACCAATGGTGCTCTAAATGGATTTCAGTGCAAACCCTACCAGACTGTTTCAGATCACTACCTTAACTAAAAGCTCTAAAGAAAAGACCAGGATGAGTATTCTGTTAATTGCTGGTAAACGGTCTTTAAATCTTCTGTTTCACGTCATTTTCTAATAAAAAATCAGTTTTCAGAATCCTCAGCAGCGACTTGTCTTGGTGTCTGTGCTCAGTGTGTGTGTATTAGAGGATGACGCTTAAAAATCAACTTCAGCATTTATTCACAAGCAAAAAGACCACAGTGTTTTCAAACTGTCTTTAGTACTGCATGGGGTGCCTGCAAACTCAAAAAGCCAATGTGGGTTTCCAAAAAAAAACATCTACAAAGGAATTAGAACGTCCTTTTTTTCTCTTTTGTTGCTGTTGGTTGATTTTTTTTGTATGCGTCGGCCCGGGAGCGTAGGATTTCAGATCTGTGCTGAAACTTGGTTAGACGTTGACGGACACCTAAAGCGTTGGCACTCAGCCGGCCCCATGACAACAGCGACTCATGACAAGGAGGAGAGTTGTGTGTAGGGCCTGTGGAGCGTTGAGCCGCCTCTTAGCGCCAACACAAGATGGAGCACTGAGCCTCCCTGGATCTTGTAGTCTGCAGCTGTCTTCTCATCATTCCTGGGAATACGCGAGAGAGCACAAAATGGTTTAGAGAAGAAACAAGAGCATCTCAAAGTTCTAGTTCACGAAGGAAGCACTCACATCTGTTTTCCGCTGTAGATGAGTCTCTGTTGCTGCGGGGGGATCCCTTCTTTCTCTTCCACCCTTTCTTTAATTCGCTCCACCTTTAATTACACAAAAACAAGACATTAAGAAATGATATGGTGCCTTGACAGTATACAGGTTAGCGTGACATCTTTCCATGTCAGAGATATATTTCACCTTGTCTGTGGGCTCTATGTCGATCTCTATTTCTTTTCCGGTGAGAGTCTGAAAGGTAATGTTAACATGATCACATCAAAACAAGCTTTGGTTTCTGAATATTTCACATAGTCTGCAACATAACTTTTCAATTAACAAGGCATAATTAACAGGGAGAAGAAACATCTCAGACGTTTGCACACATTTCTCAGATTTTGTGATCAGGAATTTCAGCGAGTGCAAATGTTTTCAACATGTCCACACATTGCATTTTGACAGTTTTAAGCAAAAGGGGTGCCAGCTGGGATATTTAGATCGGGATAACTGATAGCTAGGGCTGCAACTAATGACGTCCAAAGTGACGTCTTCAAACGTCTGGTTTTGACCGACCAAGGATCCAGAGTATGTGTGGCATTTTGCCTAATAATCACCTTAAATGATTGTTCCATTATTTATTTTCTATTTTCCGTTCAACTATTAGGCCTAGATTATGTTAACATATCTAGTATTAACAGAAACTGGTGGCCAGTTGTAAAGTTATTATCTATAGGGCATGAACTCATCTTTTAGTCCTCCAGCTCACATAGTCTTAGGGTCACACATTGTGTTGTGACACCGGCCAAGGAATTGGCTGAACTGCTTTGGTGGTTGCATTTAAGTTAGCAAGCTATCAAATAACAAAGCTACTGAATGGCGACGGGTATTAATGTTACTCAAATAGCAGCATGTTACTAGCTCTTCTTAATATTAAACCAAAACTCAGGCTAAAAATCAAACTTGTTTAGCATAAAATGAGATATGAACATTTACATATAAAAAACGACTGCCCTCCGGCCCAAAAATAAATTTACGGACAGTCAATGATGTTAGCGGGCTACCCAACAACAGCAGCTCCGAGCCAGCGAAGAAGTGTAAGCGTAGATAAAACAATGGTCTTACCTTTACTTTGATCAGCATCTTGAATAAACAATATACTACAATTTGAAATAATATGAACTGTTTTCTAACCAAAACACTTGATATACCAGTGAATTACAACCTACTTGGCTGACTTGAATTTACTTCCTGTGTACAAAGCTAAATGCTCCGGATGTGATGGCGTCAAAGAAGACGGAAAAGTGGTTCCGCTCTGAAAAAGTAATAGTATTCATATTATGGACATTAATATTTAGAGGTTTTTACTTAAAATAAATGTTACAATATCAGGTTGCAAAAAAACACTCCATTAAAAGTCAAAGGAGACTTTCACTCAAGTAAAAGTATGTCATGAGTAAAATAAATTACATTTGGATCAATATTACAGACAACAACATGTAAGCACTTTAATATTGTAGCTGGTCGAGGTCGAGCTACTTTTTTACCAATATAACTTTCTGTTGATTGGTTTCATCTGAATTATTGTATTTTATTAATAGATCATGTTTGGTATGTAAAATATTATTCTTAAAAAAAAATGACTATGTAGCTGTCAAATAAATGCAGTAGATTAAAAAATAAAATTCAACATTTGCCTCTGAAATGCAGAAAAGTACACAGATAAATCAAAATTCTACTTAAGTCCAGTACTTGAATAAATGTACTTGGTTACGTTCCAACACAAATTGTCAAAAGGAACACCCTACACTATATATGAAATTGTGAGTAAGTATAAAAACGCCCCCGTATTAGTAGACAATGAGCAAATGCTGCCATGCTCTCACACAGATGTTGATCGTTCAGCTAATTAGATGGGAAGGCTACAAATAGTGAAACAGCCATTGGAATTTAGATCATTCAGTCATGGTGACTCAACGCAACCGCTGTGTGGCAATCCTGGCTATTTGTGCAATGGCGGTTGCTTATGCAGGTATTTTTTGCACTTGTATGTAGAAATGTCATATTTTAAAGTGTTGGATGAGCAGTGACATCATGATTATTTATTTGCAGATATCAAAGTAGTCTGTGGGAAAGGCTCAATAAAGATCACATGGAAGATCAGTGCGGAGTTGGTGCCACATGCCTCTCGGCTCTTCCTTGGAAACTGCATGGCCTCTCAGTTGACTGTTCTTCCCAGCGGAGAAGGAGCAGCACAGTTCAACTACCACTATACTGACTGCAAATTTAAGAGAGTGGTAATGTCAATGCTATTTAACTAAAATACCTTTCTGGCCTCTTTTTTAGTGAGTGTACTAAGCTGTTTTCTTTCTACAGACGAAAGGGAAACATCTCATCTACCGAAATGAACTAACTTTCAGGCCACACCAGAAGTCAAAACCTGCTACTTTTGTGTACCCCATTGAGTGTGTTTATAAAAGGTAGGTGTATCTTTTCGAATGAAATTCCAGTTTGACGCTGAACTATGAGATGAATGATTCCATTATGTTTCAGACCTGTGGGGTGGGTTCCTTCTTTCCTGAACCCTGGGTCTGGTATTTCGGAAGGCAGAGGCGGGCTAGAGTTCCACATGGCACTCCTCAATGGTGAGTTCACACACACTACCGGATACAACTTACTCAAAGACTCATGCTAAGCATTCTTTACTTTCCCCAAACAGATCAATTAACCGGTGTAGCAAAGACAAATGTCATTCCCCTTGGCTCGTTCATGCCAATATGGGCGGCAGTCGAACAGAGGTCCCATCAGCCCTTGCTGCTGCTCATAGAGGAATGTGTGGCAGCCACTACGCAAGAGCTGCAGCCCAGCAGCCAGGTTTACCCCATCATTGGCAATAAGGGGTAAGATTCAGACACTGACTTTCGATTGTTTCTGGAATTAAAGTCTTATTGCTTATGTGAATTTCTTTTAAGGTGTCTTTTGGAAAGCACGAAGGGGCGCTCTTTGTTCCTCCCTCGGTACCACTCTTCTTCAATCGTCCTCTACCTGCAGTCCTTCAAGTTTGGTCTCGGAGAGGAGGTGAGAAGATAAATGGAAACTGCTCTCAGGAACAATTTGTGCCCAACAACCAATTCTGACAAAGTTTCATGTGCTCCCCAGGTATACATTCACTGTAAACTGGTTGCATGGGATCCTGAAGTTCTTGCTGAAAGCAAGAAAGCCTGCCACTACATAATGGAAAATGAGAGGTGACAGATTAAGGGTTTAATATTTTGGGACGTATGTTTACCAGGAGGAAGCTAGTTTAACATAAAACAAATAACAATGCAACTAGAAGAAGGCGGATAATCTCATCTAACTCATTAAAATGTTCTGTATTTCTGTGTCTATGAAAGTGTTTCACCGCTGTGCTGGTATAATAATCTATGATTGCTCCTTTCTCAGATGGGAACTACTGGACGACCCCTCCCAGAGCTCAATCTGCAGCTGCTGTTCTTCAACCTGCCTGTCCCGCTCCAAAAGAGGAGTAGAACTGGGTATCACTTTTGTTCTAATTTGGGTGTTTTTTTATTTCTTAGATTGTGCTTTTACTTGCATGACTTAATCTGTCATTTATTTTCTTTGTCAGAACCCCACAGCTTTACTCTCAATTCGGTGTTGGGACCCCTTATCATAATGGATTCGACTCACCCAAATGCCCACAATGCATCGGAGATATCTGTTACTGGAGCTGACTCTCAGGTGTAATGATGAGCATTTTAGTTTAAAGTCTTTGTCTTAAAAGACAAAAGTAAAAGTTGTCAACATTTTCTCAACAGGAAGCTCAGTCTTCGCAGATTGAGACTCCATGATCCTGCACAACAGAGGGGCCTTTAAAAGACTACCGCAGCCTCCTTACCTACGATTTTTACATGATCTCAGTTTGTAGATTTAATTTGTCTAATGTCGTACATCCATCTTAAACCCTCTGAACAAATAAACTTGGTGTAAACTCAATTGAGATTCTCCTTTTATGTTTTTCAAGTCTTGATCATCACAATTCCAGGAAAAGATGTTAACTTGTATCCAGCGTTTGTATTTAAATCCTAGTCTCATGACTCTTGAGCTGAGCCATAATCTGCTATATTATTGCCTGATGTCCATGTGGTCAATCGTTCAGCCAACTAATTGCCCGGTTTATCACTTGATGTTTACAATATAGCTGTTTCAAGGGAATTGACACCTAATAAACCAACTTTTGCATTTTAGTTGTCTCTGCAAAGCTATACTTTATATTTTTTTTCAATTCTAATAATGTGTCCTTCAGATCAATCTTTGAGTCACGTGAGTGAGGATCTAGCCCCTGAATGCATCCCATTTTACCTCAAACGCTGCAAATTGTGACATAAATTCTGAATACACTTATACGCACTATGCGGCCATATTTGACTCAAACCTCTTGATCAATCCTAAACTATAACTCTTTTGAAAGCCTTGTTCTTACGCTCTCAAACCCAACATGGAAAACAAAGGCAGTTTTATTTGTTACTGTGTATCGCCCTCCTGGTCCGTATTCTGAATTTCTATCTGAATTCTCAATTTTTATCAAGTTTAGTCCTTAAAACAAAGTAATTATTGTAGGTGACTTTATTCATGTTGATAGTGACAGCCTTAATAAAGCATTTATCTCTATTAGATTCAATTGGGTTCAGTCAAAATGTACATGAACCCACTCACTGTTTAAACCACACTCTGGACCTTGTTCTGGGATATGGTGTTGAAAGTTTATCAGTGTCCACATAATCCTCTTATCAGACCATTTTTTAATAACTTTTGAAGTCCTGTTACTGGACTACAAGCCAGTAGGCAAAATATCCTACGCTCAATGTCTATCTGAAAGTGCTGTGACTAAATTTAAGGAAGTGATTCCATCAGCACTTAATTCAATACCAGGAATCAATATCAATATAACAGAGGACTCCAATGCTAACTTTAGTCCCTCCCAAATTAATCATCTTGTTGATAGCGCTGCAGCCTTACTGCGAATAACACTCGACTCTGTCGCTCCTCTAAAGAAGATCAGAAAACAGAAAAAGAAAGCTCCATGGCTTAATTTACAAATCTGCAAACTAAGACAAAAGTTGAGAAATCTTGAAAGTAAATGGCGTTCCACTAAATTGGAAGAATCTCGTTTAGTCTGGTTAGAGCATCTTAAAAAGTATAAGAAGGCTCTCTGTAATGCCAGAGCAGCTTATTACTCTTCCTTAATAGCCTTCTATTCCTATATCTCTCAGTAGTGACGGCTTCATGAGCTTCTTTAACGATAAAATTATAATTATTAGAGACAAAATTAATCTCCTCCTGCCCTCAATTGGTAATGACTTAACTTCAACCTCTGGAATTTCAAAAACATCTGTAACTCCTGAAATATATCTAGACTGTTTTACTCAAATCAACCTTAACCAACTAACTTCAACAATCTCATCGTCTAAGCCATCAACCTGTCTTTTAGACCTGATTCCAACTAAACTGTTTAAAGAAGTTTTACCCTTAATTAACACCTCGTTATTAAATATGATCAACCTGTCTCTATTACAGTATATCTCAAAAGTGAGTACACCCTTTAGATTTTTGCAAATATTCTGTTATATCCTTTCAGGGGATAACATTATCCTACTGAAACTTTGATATAACTTAAAGTAGTCAGTGTGCTGCTTGAATAACAGTATAGATTTATTGTCCTTTGAAAATTACTCAGTACACAGCTGTTAATGTCTAAACAGCTGGCAACAAAAGTGAGTACACCCCATAGTGAACATGTCCTAATTGTGCCCAATGATGTTGTTTTCCCGCCCTGGTGTCATGTGACTCGTTAGTGTTACAAGGATTCAGGTGTAAATGATAAGCAGGGCTGTTAAATTTGGTGTTTTGGGCACAATTCTCTCTGAATGCTGGACAACATGGCACCTCATGGCAAGGAACTCTCTGAGCGACTGAAAAAAAGGATTATTGCGCTTCACAAAGATGGCCTTGGCTATAAGAAGATTGCCAACACCATGAAAATGAGTTGCAGCACAGTGGCTAAGATCATACAGCGGTTTTCCAGGACAGGTTCCACTCGGAACAGGCCTCGCCAGGGTCGACCAAAGAAGTTGAGTCCACGTGCTCAGCGTCATATCCAGAGGTTGGTTTCCAAAAATAGACGTGCGAGTGCTTCCAGCATTGCTGCAGAGGTTGCAGAAGTGGGATGTCAGCCTGTCAGTGCCCAGACCATACGCCGCACACTGCATCAAATCGGTTTGTATGGCCGTCGCCCCAGACAGAAGCCCCTTCTGAAACCGATGCATAAGAAAGCCCGCAAACAGTTTGCTGAAGACAATGAATCCAAGAACATGAGTTACTGGAACCATGTCCTGTGGTCTGATGAGACCAAAATAAACCTGTTTGGGTCAGATGGTGTCCGGCGTGTGTGGCGGCACCCTGGTGAGGAGTACCAAGACAAATGTGTTTTGCCTACAGTCAAGCATGGTGGTGGCAGCATCATGGTCTGGGGCTGCATGAGTGCTGCCGGCACTGGGGAGCTGCATTTCATTGAGGGACACATGAATTCCAATATATACTGTGACATCCTGCAGCAGAGCATGATCCCCTCTCTTCGGAAACTGGGCCGTAGGGCAGTTTTCCAACATGATAATGACCCTAAACACACCTCCAAGATAACAACGGCCTTGCTGAAGAAGCTGAAGGTTAAGGTGATGGACTGGCCAAGTATGTCTCCAGACCTAAACCCAATTGAGCACATGTGGGGCATCCTCAAGAGGAAGGTGGAGGAGTGCAAGGTGTCCAACATCCGTGCGCTCCGTGATGTCGTCGTGGAGGAGTGGAAGAAGATTCCAGAAGCAACCTGTGCAGCTCTGGTGAATTCCATGCCCAGGAGGGTTAAAGCAGTGCTAGATAACAATGGTGGTCACACAAAATATTGACACTTTGGGCACAATTTAGACATGTTCACTATGGGGTGTACTCACTTTTGTTGCCAGCTGTTTAGACATTAACAGCTGTGTACTGAGTAATTTTCAAAGGACAATAAATCTATACTGTTATTCAAGCAGCACACTGACTACTTTAAGTTATATCAAAGTTTCAGTAGGATAATGTTATCCCCTGAAAGGATATAACAGAATATTTGCAAAAATCTAAAGGGTGTACTCACTTTTGAGATATACTGTATCTGGCTACGTACCACAATCCTTTAAAGTAGCTGTAATAAAACCACTTCTTAAAAAGCCTAGTCTTGATCCAAAGGTTTTAGCCAACTATAGGCCGATATCTAACCTTCCCTTTCTCGCTAAGATCCTTGAGAAAGCAGTTGCAAAACAGTTATATTATTCTTTACATAATAATAGTTTATTTGAGGTTTTTCAATCTGGATTTAGAGTTCATCATAGCACAGAGACGGCACTGGTGAAAGTTACCAATGACCTTCTATTGGCATCAGACAAAGGATTTGTCTCTGTTCTTGTCTTGTTAGACCTCAGTGCTGCTTTCGACACTGTTGATCATGACATTCTACTACAGAGACTGGAACATTGTGTTGGCATAAAAGGAACCGCACTAAGCTGGATCAAGTCCTATTTATCTGAGGGATCTCAATTTGTTCTTGTTAATGATAAATCCTCCATGACAGCCAAAGTCAGTCTTGGAGTTCCGCAGGGTTCTGTACTTGGACCGATTCTATTCACCTTATATATGTTTCCTTTAGGCAATATTATAAGGAACCATTCTATAAACCTTCATTGTTATGCAGAAGATACCCAATTATATCTATCAATTAAACCAGATGAAACCAATCAATTGGCTAAACTTGAAGCATGCCTTAAGGACATAAAAACTTGGATGTCTAGCAACTTCTTGATGTTAAACACAGACAAAACTGAAGTTATTATACTTGGCCCTAAACGCCTCCGAAACGCATTTTCTAATGACATAGAAGCTCTGGATGGCATTTATTTGGCCTCCAGCACCACTGTAAGGATTCTTGGCATCATCTTTGATCAGGATCTGTCTTTTAACTCCCACATAAAACAAATCTCAAGGACTGCCTTCTTTCATCTACGTAACATTGCAAAAATAAGACACATCCTGTCTCAAAATGATGCAGAAAAACTAGTCCATGCATTTGTTACTTCAAGGCTGGATTACTGCAACTCATTGTTATCAGGTTGTCCCAAAAAGTTGCTTAAGACTCTTCAGTTGATCCAAAATGCAGCGGCACGTGTATTGACAAGAACAAGGAAACAGGATCATATTACTCCTGTATTAGCTGCTCTGCACTGGCTCCCGGTAAAATACAGAATAGAATTCAAAATCCTTCTCCTGACTTACAAAGCAATTAATGGTCAGGCTCCAGCATATCTTAAAGATTTCATAGTACCTTATAAACCAACTAGAGCATTACGCTCCCAGACTGCAGGGTTACTTGTAGTTCCAAGAGTCTCTAAGAGTACAATGGGAGCCAGAGTCTTCAGCTATCAAGCTCCTCTCCAGTGGAACCAGCTTCCAGTTTGTGTTCGGGAGGCAGACACACTCTCCACATTTAAGAGTAGGCTAAAGACTTTCCTTTTTGATAAAGCTTATAGTTAGGGCTGGCTCAGGTTTGCCCCTAGTTATGCTGCTATAGGCTTAGACTGCCGGGGGACACCTCCCTACTCTCTTCCTTCTCTTCCTCTCTCCTCCCCTCCCTCTCTTCTTCTCCCTCTCTATCTGTATGCATTTATGTAAATGTATGTTACTAACTCATCACCAGGAGTTTCTGTGTCTCATGTGGCAGGTTGCCACTGATAAAGTTTACGTCAGGATCAGGAATCGTGGCTGCGCCTGCTGCTCTGGTCCTGCTGGACACCGGGAAGCCTTTTTGACATTTTCCTGGATTCATCCAAACTTTCTCATTTTCAACACAACATCATTTTCTGTCAAATGTTGTATTTGTACTATGTTGTTTATCCTGTACATACAACATCTATTGCACGTCTGTCCGTCCTGGGAGAGGGATCCCTCCTCAGTTGCTCTCCCTGAGGTTTCTTCCATTTTTCCCCCTTTAATTATGGGGTTTCTTTTAGGAAGTTTTTCCTTGTGCAATGCGAGGGTCTAAGGACAGAGGGTGTCGTAACCTGTACAGTTTGTAAAGCTCACTACAGACAAATGTATAATTTGTGATATTGGGCTATACAAATACATTTTATTTTATTTTATTTTGATTTGATTAGACTTAAACCTATGAAATGACTCCACTTTGTATTAAGTCTTAAGTCTGAACTTCTCATTAAAAATCAGATTTTGTCTTAAAATAACATGGGATTTTCTTTCTGGCCATAAATATAGACGAGTACAAGGGCAAGTGTTTACATAGTAAAAAGATGACATGACTGCAACTTCACACTAACGTAACTCTTATTATACAGATCTGTATGGCTATACTCTCTCACTGATAGCTTAATGTGTGCTGCCTACTGCATGGTTGCTAGTATAGTGGTAAAGAAAAATAGACCATGATTCCTTACATTAGCACTTAGCGGGGTTGTTGTAAACACAGTAGCTGTGTAATAGTAGTAGTAGGTGATTATTCATTGCTGCATGAGAGAGAGGACGCTGGCGCTGCTTGTTCGCCGCTTCTCCTCCTGCTAGTTCTAGTTTAAGTCTAGTTTAAGTCTGTTGTTAGATGTTACCTTTAAACATCTAACTTATATCTTCTGCTGACTGCATTTCTACTGAATTACAAGCCATGTTTGGATAACCGCTGCTACCTGTTGCTGGCACTTTCCACTGCTATCGACAGCTCCCGGACAACTAACGCTAGCTTGACTAGCTAGCAGTCTGTCGGCTTCCAACGAGCCAGTTAGCTCCTACTGTCAGCTTCCTGTTACCAGTGGGCCACAATACGTCCACCACTGTTTCACCACCGCTAATGTGAGGTATCCCCTGGACAGCCCTTCAGCTGTTCCGGTGCGATTAGCCCTTGTTGGCTAGGACCGCGGCCTCCACAACTAGCCTTCAACTAGCTTGCCGGCTAAACTGGTACTTGGAAACGGACTGCTTCTCCCTGCTTCATCTCCTCCTGCCATGCTACGGATAACCATCTTGCCTTGCCTAACAGTTCTCCATCTCTGGCTTAGCCATTATACACCGCAGTGACCTCAAATTGACCCCCATCTCTCTGCCTGACCTGTCCTCATTTGAATGCCTTGCATTTAAATGCAAACCCCCCCTTCCCCATGACTATTCTCCTCATCTACCGCCCACCCAAGCCAAACCCAGGCCTTCATCTCAGAGATAAATTAACTTCTGACTTCACTCTGTACCACATCTGCAAATACTGTCATACTTGGGGATTTGAACATTCATGTCGACAAAACTAAAGTCGACACCATGCGCTCTTTTCTCTCCAGCTCCTCCGCTCAGTCTGTCCCTGCTGTCAACCCACAGCCTGGGATGTTCCTGCTTCTTCGCGTCTTCTTGGAGATCTCTCAGCAAGAGGTTGAGGACGTCATCTGCAGGATGAAACCTTCCACCTGCGCACTGGACCCTTTTCCCACAGCCCTGATAAAATCCAACATTTGTGCTTTAAGCCCCCTGATCACCAAAGTCATTAACCTCTCGCTCCAGACTGGTCATGTCCCATCGTCTCTAAAAACTGCCGTCATCAGACCTCTTCTCAAAAAACCCACCTTAGACCCGGATGTCCTCACCAACTACAGGCCCATCTCCAACCTGCCATTTTTATCAAAGGTATTGGAAAAAGTAGTTGCAGCCCAGCTTCAGGACCATCTCAAAGCCAACTACCTCTTTGAGAAATTCCAGTCCAGTTTCCGTTCCGCCCACAGCACCGAAACATCTCTGGTCAGGGTCACAAACGACCTGCTAATGGCGGTGACGCTGGCTCCCCATCTCTCCTCATCCTCCTGGATCTGACTGCAGCATTCGACACGGTCGACCATCAGATCCTCCTTCAGCGCCTCCACGACACCATTGGACTCTCTGACTCCGCCCTGAGTTGGTTCCAGTCCTACCTCTCTGGAAGAACAGAGTATGTATCCTTGGGAGGTTCAAGTTCGCAGATACACCCAGTAACCTGTGGTGGCCCTCAAGGGTCGGTTGTTGGCCCCACTCTGTTCACCCTCTAAACTCTGCCCCTTGGCTGTGTCATCAGCCAGCATGGAATACCATTCCATTGCTACGCTGATGACACACAGCTATATATAAAAACCGACCCGATGCCACATGCAGCCCCACTGTCGACATCTTCATCATCATTATCATCATCATCATCATCATCATTGAACACCTGCCTTGAGGAGATAAAGGCTTGGATGAAAGACCATTTCTTTCAATTAAATAGCTCAAAAACAGAGGCTATTTTAGTTGGCACACCACACCAGGTCCAGTCTTCCCTCATAAACCACATCACCTTTTCTGGTCAAAACATACCCCTATCACCATCAGTCACCAACCTAGGTGTAAGATTTAACCCTCATCTGACCTTTGACACCCACATCAAACATCTGTGCAAGACCTCCTTCTACCACCTCAGGATCATTGCAAAACTCCGCCCCACACTCTCCCTGTCAGATGCTGAACAACTCGTCCACGCCTTTGTCTCCTCAAGGTTGGACTACTGCAACGCTCTCCTCATCGGGATTCCAAGCGGGAGCCTTCAAAAGCTCCAATATATCAAGAACAGCGCCACTAGGATCCTGATGAGGGTGCGAAAATATAACCACATCACACCCATTCTCCACTCCCTCCACTGGCTTCCTCTCTCATTCAGGATTGAGTACAAAATCTCCCTACTCACCCATCAGTGCATACATGGAAATGCTCCTCCGTATCTCAAGGAACTCCTCCCCCAACAAACCTCCACACGCAACCTCCGCTCCTCTAAAAAACTTTGCTCCACCCCCCCAGGACCAAGCTCTGCACCATGGGCGATCGGGCCTTCTGCTCAGCCGCTCACCTGTGGAATTCCCTCCCAGAACACCTGAGGGCTCCACAGGCCACCGACTCCTTCAAGAAGAGCCTAAAAACCTTTCTTTTCACAAAAGCCTTTCCGTAAAATCTTATGTCTGTTGTTGTTGTTGTCCTGCATTTTAGCGCCTTGAGATTAGTTTTAGCTTTGAAAGGAGCTTTATAAATACAATTTATTATGATTATTACTCTTATTCTAATGAAATAAACGTGTTTTTCAAAACTTTAAAGGAATACGTCACCTACAAAATAATAACTTGTATATCAATTACTCACTCCGTGTAACCTTAAAGTCTTTAAGAAAACTTTGTTTTTCATGCTTGCCACCACAATGAACAAAGAATCCAAAGACGTAAAGTCTTGATAAATTGAAGTAAATGGGCGCCTCGTTAAACAATAGCAAAACTACACCAAAACATCCGTTTGCAAACTTAAACACAACTCCTGCAGTATAATCCTTAATTAAAAACACTTCCGCAGGATCAGCTTGCGCCACAGAGTGAAGTGTTTTAAATATTAAGGTTTTAGTAAAAAATGCATGTATTTGGGAAGTAGTGAGCATATGATTGGATAAATAAGACTTCAATAACGTGTGAGAATTTGTAAACGGATGTTTTGACATAGTTGCGCTGTTGTTAAACGGCCCCCATTTACTTTAATTCAAGAATTCTCTATGTTTTTTGTTTCTTCGTTTTCCATGGAGAAATGCGAGAAAAACAAAGTTTTCTTCAAGAATTCAATATACCATGGGATGAGTAATTGATATACAAATAGTCATTTTGTGGGTGAAGTATTCCTTTAACATGCCACTGATCCAGCTACACAACATCAAAATGAATTGGATCAAGTGTGATGTCATAAGTTGCTCTCCAAGCTATAATTAGTCTGATGGCGCTGCACCTGGGACTGTTGGCACACACCAGGTGAAGGAGGTTATCTTGATTATTGCCTGCCAGGCATTGAGGAATAAAAGCCACCAGCGTGTTAGTAGTAAGTATTCAGTATTCAGTCATGATGGCTTACTTTTTGCAAGTTGCAGTGCTTTTGAGTCTGGCAGCGGCCATGGCTGTATATGCAGGTAACATAGCAGCGAAATGCAGGATATGTTTGTTTTATAAATGTTGTTTTATAATCTTTAATTCAAACTGTGTGAGTAGCAATTTGAGTTATTTGTGTTGTGTCCCTTGCAGAAATGAAACTGGACTGTCGACAAGGTTTTGTGACGTTGGTGTGGACAGAGAGCAGGTCGCAGGCCGATACGTCACTCTTCCGTCTGGGTAACTGTTTCCCCACAAGCTTGTCAACCAGTGAAGCCTATTTCAATGTCGATCTCAACGATTGTGACTTTAGGAGACTGGTGAGTGACTTATTTTATACCTGCAAATTGTAAATCTACTATTTCCTACAGCTCGGTGACATTTGTCTCTCTCGCAGGTTACTGGGGATCAGCTGATGTACACCAATGATCTGACCTACATTTCCTCTCCGGATTCTCACATTGTTGCCTTCACACATCCAGTTGTCTGTGCATATGAGAGGTGAGTGTTCATACTACTTCAACCGGCCTAGGAAAGTTCGCTTGAACATGTGCTACTGTTTCTCAAAGCCAGACACTATGTAAGTGAGTCAACTTGTGATGTACAGTCTGGGCCTGCTTCTTAGACTATGAATGGGAGATTGCTTTTTGTAGCAACAAAATGTACATTTTTATGCCCTAATGAGGTTTTCTAGTCTCAAACAGAAAATGTAGCCTAATGCTCAGAACTTTCCCATGCTGCTTTTTATCTAAACTTCATAGTCTATGGAGCACGTTCATACTTTGTGACGGTCGCAAAGCTGACTTGGCACTTTCTCGATTTGGCAAGTATTATGTTTAGTGTTTCCTGCATAAAAGGAATCTCATGTGATTTTGAAAATGGGCCATCTTTTTAAAGTGACTCAAAATTAGGTTTGAGTTCTACAAATGCATGTGTTTTAACCGCAACACTTTCTGTACTCTTTTGTGCAGGCCCGACGACTGGTACCCTATGATTTATAACCCAGTGTTTCAAACCTACGGTCTAGAAGATCTGGTCTTCAACATTGGACTCATGAATGGTGGGTGTGAAACATGCGCTCACTGGAAATGGCAGATTTCACAATGACTCCTGCAACTTAATGACTCCTTTATGGCTGTAGGTGACTTCTCGGGCCCCGCTGAATCTACTAGCTTTCCTTTGGGCACCCTTATCCCCATCATGGCTAGCGTTGCACAGAAGACCCATCAGCCCTTGCTGCTGCTTCTTGAGGAATGCGTAGCGGCTACCACGCCAGAGTTGCAGCCTGACAGCATCATATACCCGATCATCTCCAATAAGGGGTACTCTTAGTTACACTGGAACTAAACCAAAAACAATTGTTGTCCAGACATTGGAATCGATGCAAATAAATGTTGTTTAACCCCACAGATGTTTTGTGGATAGTATGACATCTCGCTCACAATTTGAACCAAGGCAAAAATCATCAGAGATCCAAGTGTCCCTTCAAGCCTTTACGTTTGCGCTCGGAGAAGAGGTAAATTGTGCATGTTCACTTAAATATTTTTAGATGCAAAGTGGTACTGTGGAAACTGAAATTAATAAATGTATGCCTTGCAACCTGAACTTCTCTGCCACTCAACAGGTGTTTATCCACTGCGATCTTCTGGCTTGGGATCCCAATGGTGTTGACAACACCAAGAAAGCCTGCCACTATGTCAAAGGGCAAGGGTAAATATCACTTCAGTATATCGGAACCTAAGTTCATATATTTATTTTTTCTTCACATAAGGTATGACTTGTCCAGCATTGGCTTAGTCTCCTGCTACTGCAGACAGCTCATGATTAATAATTTGAACGCATTTGCTTCTGGATTCAAGACTTCCACACTTCAGTTGAGATTAATTTACTGATTCTTCTCATTCAATCTTCATGAACTCAGGTGGGAGCTGCTCGACAACCCGGACTATAGTGCTCTTTGTGACTGCTGTGAATCCAGCTGCAAGTCCAGGAGGACGAGGAGTGTAGCATCAGGTATGTGCATAACCTCTGCTGTAATAGACTTGTCTCATTGTACTGTACTAAAATGGTCTCATTTCTTTTGCCAGGGAAACGTGGAGTGGTACAAAAAGCTGTCCTTGGACCACTTACCATCACTGATGTGACTTTCTGAATGGCCTCAAGGCAAGAGTTTTATTTTACATTGCAATTGTATATTTATCCTTAACTACTACATTAAACTTTGTTTTGCTCTCCCAACAGGAATGGCTCGATTTTTACGGACTGCTTTCAATCTGATTTGGCTTTTTATTCTTGATTTTGTGAGCCTCTTTGCATTTCAGATT
Source organism: Cottoperca gobio (assembly GCF_900634415.1). NCBI lineage: Eukaryota > Metazoa > Chordata > Actinopteri > Perciformes > Bovichtidae > Cottoperca > Cottoperca gobio. The sequence continues at coordinate 18,469,025 of NC_041371.1, forward strand.
GTATGTGGTCAATAAAAACTGTTTCCAAACTAATTGCTTGAAAGCTTGTTGTGTTTATCCTGCTTTTAGTGTATTGGTCTTAACAAAGATGTATTTTCATGAATGGTAAGTTGTGAACATCTCTAATGGTGTTGAGGTAAAATATGGGACTTGCTCTACCTTAACACAATAAACTGCACGACTGCTGTAATGCATGCAATAGCCTAGAGGGTTAATTATCATATAGGCTTGATCCACAAGGCTACAAAGATTCCCTCTGCTGTGCCCGCTCCACCTATTACACTCAAATAATCACGCTGGCTCCGGAAACCCGAAAGCACTCTTCTCCACAATAAACCAACTCCTCAGCCCCCTGGATACTACCTCCCAGTCGACAACTGCACCTCTTTCCCCTCATTCTTCCAATGCAAACCACATCTACAGCAGCTTATCCACCACCGCACCTGCTCCCCTCTCAAACCACCTGTCCCCTTATCCTGCAAACCCCTGTTTCATTTCTCCCCAGTCTGAATTCCTCACAGGAATGAAAACTGCCACTTGCTCTCTGGACCCGATCCCCTCCAGCTTCGTCAAGGACTGCTTTCCTGCTCTCTCTCCACTTATCACTGCAACAATAGACTCCTCCCTGTCTACTGGCATTGTCCCACCATCCCTTAAAATCGCTGCCCTGAACCTGGACTCAACCCTGACACATCAAATAACTTCAGACCACTCTCCAACCTACCCTCTGTCCCGTTTTGGAACACGCTGTAGCCTCTCAACTGAAACATCACCTCTGCCAATAACCTGTATGAAACAATCCAATCCGGATTCCGCTCCAACCACAGTACTGAAACTGCACTCAAAATCACCAACCTTCTCTCCTGACACCGGAAACCTCAACATTCTCATCCTCGACCTCAGCGCAATTACTCCATCCTCCTCACCCGACTTGAAACCACCTTCAATATCACCGGCACTGCCCTCTCTTGGTTCAAATCATACTTCTGACAGGCACCAGTTAATCTACATTAACTACAAATCCCCCACCGCACCACCTCCCCCAAGGTTCAGTTCTTGGCCCCCTCTTCATCTTGTACCTGTTCCCCTTTGGTCATATAATCCGCAGTCATGGGCTCCAATTCCACTGCTTTGCCGATCATATCCAGCTCTTCATAACCACAGTCAATCTCCACTCTATCCTGACAAACTGTATCATTGAAATAAAATTCTGGCTACAAATCAACTTCCTAAAACTGAACTGTGAAAAATCTGAAATCATCATTGGACCAAAAACACTCACCAAATCCACCCTCGACATTAACGGTTCCTCAGTTTCCACCTCCCCTCACATCTGGAATCTTGGCATTTTTGACCAAACCCCCTCATTTGATAAATACACTAAACAGCTCACCAAGACAGCCTTCTTCCATCTCAAACATTGCCGTCTCCGTCCATCCCTTTCCTCCACAGCTGCAGAAACCCTCATCCACGCCTTCGTCACTTCCCGTCTGGACTATTGTAACAGCCTTCTCTATGGTTTACCCTCAAAAATAATCAATAAACTCCAATACATCCAGAACTCCGCTGCCCGTCTTCTCACCCACTCCCGGACCCGTAACCACATCACCCCCGTCCTCTACAAGCTCCACTGGCTGCCCATCCCCCAGATAATCCAGTACAAGATCCTCCTCATGACCTACAAAGCCCTCCATAACCTGGCCCTCTCCTACCTGACTGACCTCCTCCACAGACACACTCCCATCCGCAGCCTCCGCTCTGTTGCTGCTAACCTCCTGTCCCCCCCCCCATCCGGACCAAGCTCCAATCCTGGGGGGACAGAGCCTTCTCCATCGCTGCTCCCACCCTCTGGAACGCTCTACCTCAAACCATCAGAGATTCCTCCTCACTCGCCACATTCAAAACTTCTCTTAAGACTCATCTGTTCAACACTGCCTTCAACCACTGACCGTCTCTTCTGCTTATCCTCCCTTTCTTTCTCTCGTTTGTTCGTTTATCTTTGTGTTACCCACTCTGTAAAGTGTCTTTGAGTTACAAGAAAAGCGCTATAGAAGTCTAATGTATTATTATTATTATTATTATTATTTTTATAAAACATCTCTGTATCCTTGCCATTTGGCACAACAAATTGCTTTACACTAACATGTTGGCCCATATTACCTTCTCTCAGGTCCAACTTGTAGGCCTAGTTTACACTCTGCTGATATCAGAGTCTGTAATGCGTCTATCGCCCCGTCTACTCCAGCTGAAATATGTTGCTATAAAGAGCCAAAGATTAACTCAAGCTGCATATCTAATTGTGGAGATGGTGTGTGCGCTGTACAGGACATGACCAGTATAAACATAAAACAAAAAGATAAGCATTCAAAGTAAGTTTAATCAGAATCAACTTTGAACAGATCAAGGTCGCCTCTTTATTTTTATTTCATCTTTTTAAATAAATGGTTTGCATGGACCCCAAAGACATTCATAGGGGCTACTTCTGGCACAATATCTTAAATGAAATGACTCGTTTTAAAAACTTTTCCAGGACCAAAACCAGTTTCTTACTATTATCTCTAAATGTAGTACTTAGAAGACTAGCAGCCCTGGTTTAATTTGACTGACGCTGTGGAGCAGGGTCTTCATACGTCACACGGCCAATCGGAACAGAATAAGACCCGCTGTTTGAGCAGAGGCAGGACTGCCCAGCCGACTGAAGTAACTTCTCTGTTGTCATAAAACTTCAAACACTTCTGAGCAGGGCGACAGTTAGTGATGGCAGTGTGATAATGAAGCTTCAATAGGTGCTTCAAACCCTGAACTACAATTACATATAACATACCTGTCAACATTGGAATTTCAAAATTAGGGAAACTTTCTGGCGGACTCTGCCCATACCTTAACAGCTCTGAGCAAGCCAGCCCCAACCCATATAATGTAAATGTAAACACATAAGGGACGGGTTCAGGAATTACATGTTTATTTAAAGTATGTATTACTTGTACAGACATGTTTATAAATGTATGTATTTTAATTGCATATATACATTTTATTCAGTGTGGGAGTCCCTAGCATCTGCAAGGGACTTTTGTAAACAAAGGTTGCAGACTTTGCCAGCCTCAAGGCTAGCTGAAGGCTACATTATTTTTGGCGCAAAGCATTGACATCTTTCCCTCAGTTTGGTCACTTGGTCTGCTTCTGAAACAGTTCTTGTCACACATGAAGTCATTGACAGTGTATGTTTTGTGCCTCCGTGCTTGTGCTTGGACGCTTTTTCCGCCGAGTGCAATGCTAACATCTGAATGGCACACTTTACAAAAAGCATTAGTTTGCCCGACTCTGCTTTTTTATTAAATAAGGGAAAGTCTCCTCCCATTCGTCTAATTAATTGCATCAAGTTTTAACTTGTTTGGCAGGTACAACTGCGTCTACATCTATCTCTCGTTCACTGTGACTCTCATCCATATGATTTCGTCTTCTTCTTCTGTTATTGTTCCTGTTTTCTTCTTCTGTGTGTTTACTGGCGGATAACGTTTTTCAGCTAAAGTTAAACATAATACTGCCACCTGCTCTACCGGAGGCCACTTTACACTTTTTTTAATTAGGCCTATTTTTATTTTTGAAAGGTTAAAAATACAGGATAATTACGGGAAGATATTTTAACGGGAGGACAGCGGGATTGAAGGAAAAATACGGGATAATGCCGGGGAAAACGGGAGAGGTTGACAGGTATGACATATATCCACTGCTTCGAAGCTTGCTTCAAATCACGTGACATATGACGTCCGAAGCAGTAACTGCTTCATTGCCTGAATGAATCACCAGACTGGTTCGCGGTCCAATCAGGTGATTCGCTGGCACTGCCTCGTTTCGATTCTGACCTGGTTGAGACAGTTTTGAATTTGAGTGCCTCAACACTTTATAACCGCAAATTAGTGGGTTGCTGTCATTGTATGCATTGTTGCTGTTGAATTGTTGGTGTTGCGTTTGTATTTGATCATTATGCAGCCGACCAACTAACAATCTTTATACACGCCAGCATCGTCTGTTCCTTGTGAGCAAGTAAAGAAAATAAATCTACATCCCACATGTTCATAGTTTGCCCCAGTGGCGCAGTTCGTTGTGCAGGCATCCCTCATTTAAAGTGCTTGCCGCAGCGGGCCGGGGTTCGAATCCGAAATATGGCCATTTGCTGCATGTCATTCCCCTTCTCTCTATCAAATCTTAAACTGTACTATCATTTAAGGTATAAAAAGCCCCATTTTTTTTCCTAGCACTCTTTTCTCAATAACACATACACACAATCATCAATCTTTATTTTTAAATATAACATGATATTCAGTTTTAGATGTGTGCGTCAAATAATTTTCAAGGCAAAGATACTTTAAATCCATCTGCAACCTTGCACTTCGCTAGTAGAGGTCACTGTACCTGAAGCTTCGAGTAATGAACCCATTTCCAATGAAACAATTGGCTGAAGTGGTTCAGTGCTTCATAAAAGCTTAATTTGCCCATCACTAGCGACAGGTAATGTCAATATACCACGGGATGAGTAATTGATATACAAATGGTGCTTTTGTGTGTGAAGTATTCCTTTAACATGCCGCTGATCCAGCTACACAACATCAAAATTAATTGGGTCAAGTGTGATGTCATAAGTTGCTCTCCAAGCTGTAATTAGTCTGATGGCGCTGCACCTGGGACTGTTGGCACACACCAGGTGAAGGAGGTTATCTTGATTATTGCCTGCCAGGTTTGAGGAATAAAAGCCACCAGCGTGTTAGTAGTAAGTATTCAGTCATGATGGCTTACTTTTTGCAAGTTGCAGTGCTTTTGAGTCTGGCAGCGGCCATGGCTGTATATGCAGGTAACATAGCAGCGAAATGCAGGATATGTTTGTTTTATAAATGTTGTTTTATAATCTTTAATTCAAACTGTGTGAGTAGCAATTTGAGTTATTTGTGTTGTGTCCCTTGCAGAAATGAAACTGGACTGTCGACAAGGTTTTGTGACGTTGGTGTGGACAGAGAGCAGGTCGCAGGCCGATACGTCACTCTTCCGTCTGGGTAACTGTTTCCCCACAAGCTTGTCAACCAGTGAAGCCTATTTCAATGTCGATCTCAACGATTGTGACTTTAGGAGACTGGTGAGTGACTTATTTTATACCTGCAAATTGTAAATCTACTATTTCCTACAGCTCGGTGACATTTGTCTCTCTCGCAGGTTACTGGGGATCAGCTGATGTACACCAATGATCTGACTTACATTTCCTCTCCGGATTCTCACATTGTTGCCTTCACACATCCAGTTGTCTGTGCATATGAGAGGTGAGTGTTCATACTACTTCAACCGGCCTAGGAAAGTTCGCTTGAACATGTGCTACTGTTTCTCAAAGCCAGACACTATGCAAGTGAGTCAACTTGTGATGTACAGTCTGGGCCTGCTTCTTAGACTATGAATGGGAGATTGCTTTTTGTAGCAACAAAATGTAATTGTTATGCTCAAATGAGGTTTTCTAGTCTCAAACAGAAAATGTAGCCTAATGCTCAGAACTTTCCCATGCTGCTTTTTATCTAAACTTCATAGTCTATGGAGAAAGTTCATACTTTGTATGGTCACAAAGCTGACTTGGCACTTTCTCGATTTGGCGAGTATTATGTTTAGTGTTTCCTGCATAAAAGGAATCTCATTTGAATTTTGAAAATGGGCCATCTTTTTAAAGTGACTTCAAATTTGGTTTGCGTTCTACAAATGCATGTGTTTTAACCGCAACACTTTCTGTACTCTTTTGTGCAGGCCCGACAACTGGTACCCTATGGCTTATAACCCAGTGTTTCAAACCTACGGTCTAGAATATCTGGTCTTCAACATTGGACTCATGAATGGTGGGTGTGAAACATACGCTCACTGGAAATGGCAGATTTCACAATGACTCCTGCAACTTAATGACTCCTTTATGGCTGTAGGTGACTTCTCGGGCCCCGCTGAATCTACTAGCTTTCCTTTGGGCACCCTTATCCCCATCATGGCTAGCGTTGCACAGAAGACCCATCAGCCCTTGCTGCTGCTTCTTGAGGAATGCGTAGCGGCTACCACGCCAGAGTTGCAGCATGAAAGCATCATATACCCGATCATCTCCAATAAGGGGTACTCTTAGTTACACTAGAACAAAAACCAATGTTGTCCAGACATTGGAATCGATGCAAATAAATGTTGTTTAACCCCACAGATGTTTTGTGGATAGTATGACATCTCGCTCACAATTTGAACCAAGGCAAAAATCATCAGAGATCCAAGTGTCCCTTCAAGCCTTCAAGTTTGCTCTCGGAGAAGAGGTAAATTGGCCTCATTCAATAAATTGTGCATGTTCACTTAAATATTTTTAGATGCAAAGTGGTACTGTGGAAACTGAAATTAATAAATGTACATGTAAGCCTTGCAACCTGAACTTCTCCGCCACTCAACAGGTGTTTATCCACTGCGAACTCCTGGCTTGGGATCCCAATGGTGTTGACCACACCAAGAAAGCCTGCCACTATGTCAAAGGGCAAGGGTAAATATCACTTCAGTATATCGGAACCTAAGTTCATATATATTTATTTTTTCTTCACATAAGGTATGACTTGTCCAGCATTGGCTTAGTCTCCTGCTACTGCAGACAGCTCACGATTAATAATTTGAACGCATTTGCTTCTGGATTCAAGACTTCCACACTTCAGTTGAGATTAATTTACTGATTCTTCTCATTCATTCTTCATGAACTCAGGTGGGAGCTGCTCGACAACCCGGACTATAGTGCTCTTTGTGACTGCTGTGAATCCAGCTGCAAGTCCAGGAGGACGAGGAGTGTAGCATCAGGTATGTGCATAACCTCTGCTGTAATAGACTTGTCTCATTGTACTGTACTAAAATGGCCTCATTTCTTTTGCCAGGGAAACGTGGAGTGGTACAAAAAGCTGTCCTTGGACCACTTACCATCACTGATGTGACTTTCTGAATGGCCTCAAGGCAAGAGTTTTATTTTACATTGCAATTGTATATTTATCCTTAACTGCTACATTAAACTTTGTTTTGCTCTCCCAACAGGAATGGCTCCATTTTTACGGACTGCTTTCAATCTGATTTGGCTATTTATTCTTGATTTTGTGAGCCTCTTTGCATTTCAGATTGTATGTGGTCAATAAAAACTGTTTCCAAACTAATTGCTTGAAAGCTTGTTGTGTTTATCCTGCTTTTTGTGTATTGGTCTTAACAAAGATGTATTAGTATTTTCATGAATGGTAAGTTGTGAACACCTCTAATGGTGTCAAGGTAAAATAGGGGACCTGCTCTACCTTAACACAATAAACTGCACGACTGCTGTAATGCATGCAATAGCCTAGAGGGTTGATGATCATATAGGCTTGATCCACAAGGCTACAAAGATGCCCTCTGCTGTGCCCGCTCCACCTATTACACTCAAATAATTCACGCTGGCTCCGGAAACCCAAAAGCACTCTTCTCCTCAGCCCCCTGGATACTGCACCCCTTTCCTCTCATTCTTCCAAAGTAGACAACACCTACAGCAGCTTATCCACCACCGCACCTGCTCCCCTCTCAAACCACCTGCCCCCTTATCCTGCAAACCCCTGTTTCATTTCTCCCCTCCTGACCTCTCTGAATTCCTCACAGGAATGAAAACTGCCACTTGCTCTCTGGACCCCATCCCCTCCAGCTTCGTCAAGGACTGCTTTCCTGCTCTCTCTCCACTTATCACTGCAACAATAGACTCCTCCCTGTCTACTGGCATTGTCCCACCATCCCTTAAAATCGCTGCCCTGAACCTGGACTCAACCCTGACACATCAAATAACTTCAGACCACTCTCCAACCTACCCTCTGTCCCGTTTTGGAACACGCTGTAGCCTCTCAACTGAAACATCACCTCTGCCAATAACCTGTATGAAACAATCCAATCCGGATTCCGCTCCAACCACAGTACTGAAACTGCACTCAAAATCGCCAACCTTCTCTCCTGACACCGGAAACCTCAACATCCTCGACCTCAGCGCAATTACTCCATCCTCCTCACCCGACTTGAAACCACCTTCAACATCACCGGCACTGCCCTCTCTTGGTTCAAATCATACTTCTGACAGGCACCAGTTAATCTACATTAACTGCAAATCCACCACGTCCCCCAAGGTTCAGTTCTCGGCCACCTCCTCTTCATCTTGTACCTGTTCCCCCTTGGTCATATAGCCCGCAGTCAGGGGCTCCAATTCCACTGCTTTGCCGATATCCAGCGCCTCATATCCAGAGTCAATCTCCACCGCTACCCACGGTATCCTGACAAACTGCATCATTGAAATAAAATCCTGGCTACAAATCAACTTCCTAAAACTGAACTGTGTAAAATCTGAAATCATCATTGGACCAAAAACACTCACCAAATCCACCACAACCTTACCCTCGACAGCGACAGTTCCTCAGTTTCCACCTCCCCTCACATCCAGAATCTTGGCATTTTTGACCAAACCCTCTTTTGATAAATACACTAAACAGCTCACCAAGACAGCCTTCTTCCATCTCAAAAACATTGCCGTCTCCGTCCATCCCTTTCCTCCACAGCTGCAGAAACCCTCATCCACGCCTTCGTCACTTCCCGTCTGGACTATTGTAACAGCCTTCTCTATGGTTTACCCTCAAAAATAATCAATAAACTCCAATACATCCAGAACTCCGCTGCCCGTCTTCTCATCCACTCTCGGACCCGTGAACCATCATCGCCCCCAGTCCTCTACAAGCTCCACTGGCTGCCCATCCCCCAGATAATCCAGTACAAGATCCTCCTCATGACCTACAAAGCCCTCCATAACCTGGCCCCCTCCTACCTGACTGACCTCCTCCACAGACACACTCCCATCCGCAGCCTCCGCTCTGTTGCTGCTAACCTCCTGTCCCCCCCCCCCCCCCCCCCCCATCCGGACCAAGCTCCAATCCTGGGGGGACAGAGCCTTCTCCATCGCTGCTCCCACCCTCTGGAACGCTCTACCTCAAACCATCAGAGATTCCTCCTCACTCGCCACATTCAAAACTTCTCTTAAGACTCATCTGTTCAACACTGCCTTCAACCACTGACCGTCTCTTCTGCTTATCCTCCCTTTCTTTCTCTCGTTTGTTCGTTTATCTTTGTGTTACCCACTCTGTAAAGTGTCTTTGAGTTACAAGAAAAGCGCTATAGAAGTCTAATGTATTATTATTATTATTATTATTTTTATAAAACATCTCTGTATCCTTGCTATTTGGCACAACAAATTGCTTTACACTAACATGTTGGCCCATATTACCTTCTCTCAGGTCCAACTTGTAGGCCTAGTTTACACTCTGCTGATATCAGAGTCTGTAATGCGTCTATCGCCCCGTCCACTCCAGCTGAAATATGTTGCTATAAAGAGCCAAAGATTAACTCATGCTGCATATTTAATTGTGGAGACGGCGTGTGCGCTTTACAGGACATGACCAGTATAAACAAAAAACAAAAAGATAAGCATTCAAAGTAAGTTTAATCAGAATCAACTTTGAACAGATCAAGGTCGCCTCTTTATTTTTATTTCATCTTTTTAAATAAATGGTTTGCATGGACCCCAAAGACATTCATAGGGGCTACTTCTGGCACAATATCTTAAATGAAATGACTCGTTTTAAAAACTTTTCCAGGACCAAAACCAGTTTCTTACTATTATCTCTAAATGTAGTACTTAGAAGACTAGCAGCCCTGGTTTAATTTGACTGACGCTGTGGAGCAGGGTCTTCATACGTCACACGGCCAATCAGAACAGAATAAGACCCGCTGTTTGAGCAGAGGCAGGACTGCCCAGCCGACTGAAGTAACTTCTCTGTTGGCATAAAATTTAAAATACTTCTGAGCAGGGCGACAGGTAATGTTAAGATACCACGGGATGAGTAATTGATATACAAATGGTCCTTTTGTGGGTGAAGTATTCCTTTAACATGCCGCTGATCCAGCTACACAACATCAGAATTAATTGGGTCAAGTGTGATGTCATAAATTGCTCTCCAAGCTGTAATTAGTCTGATGGCGCTGCACCTGGGACTGTTGGCACACACCAGGTGAAGGAGGTTATCTTGATTATTGCCTGCCAGGTTTGAGGAATAAAAGCCACCAGCGTGTTAGTAGTAAGTATTCAGTATTCAGTCATGATGGCTTACTTTTTGCAAGTTGCAGTGCTTTTGAGTCTGGCAGCGGCCATGGCTGTATATGCAGGTAACATAGCAGCGAAATGCAGGATATGTTTGTTTTATAAATGTTGTTTTATAATCTTTAATTCAAACTGTGTGAGTAGCAATTTGAGTTATTTGTGTTGTGTCCCTTGCAGAAATGAAACTGGACTGTCGACAAGGTTTTGTGACGTTGGTGTGGACAGAGAGCAGGTCGCAGGCCGATACGTCGCTCTTCCGTCTGGGTAACTGTTTCCCCACAAGCTTGTCAACCAGTGAAGCCTATTTCAATGTCGATCTCAACGATTGTGACTTTAGGAGACTGGTGAGTGACTTATTTTATACCTGCAAATTGTAAATCTACTATTTCCTACAGCTCGGTGACATTTGTCTCTCTCGCAGGTTACTGGGGATCAGCTGATGTACACCAATGATCTGACCTACATTTCCTCTCCGGATTCTCACATTGTTGCCTTCACACATCCAGTTGTCTGTGCATATGAGAGGTGAGTGTTCATACTACTTCAACCGGCCTAGGAAAGTTCGCTTGAACATGTGCTACTGTTTCTCAAAGCCAGACACTATGCAAGTGAGTCAACTTGTGATGTACAGTCTGGGCCTGCTTCTTAGACTATGAATGGGAGATTGCTTTTTGTAGCAACAAAATTGAATTTTTATGCTCAAATGAGGTTTTCTAGTCTCAAACAGAAAATGTAGCCTAATGCTCAGAACTTTCCCATGCTGCTTTTTATCTAAACTTCATAGTCTATGGAGAAAGTTCATACTTTGTATGGTCACAAAGCTGACTTGGCACTTTCTCGATTTGGCAAGTATTATGTTTAGTGTTTCCTGCATAAAAGGAATCTCATTTGAATTTTGAAAATGGGCCATCTTTTTAAAGTGACTTCAAATTTGGTTTGCGTTCTACAAATGCATGTGTTTTAACCGCAACACTTTCTGTACTCTTTTGTGCAGGCCCGACAACTGGTACCCTATGGCTTATAACCCAGTGTTTCAAACCTACGGTCTAGAATATCTGGTCTTCAACATTGGACTCATGAATGGTGGGTGTGAAACATGCGCTCACTGGAAATGGCAGATTTCACAATGACTCCTGCAACTTAATGACTCCTTTATGGCTGTAGGTGACTTCTCGGGCCCCGCTGAATCTACTAGCTTTCCTTTGGGCACCCTTATCCCCATCATGGCTAGCGTTGCACAGAAGACCCATCAGCCCTTGCTGCTGCTTCTTGAGGAATGCGTAGCGGCTACCACGCCAGAGTTGCAGCCTGACAGCATCATATACCCGATCATCTCCAATAAGGGGTACTCTTAGTTACACTGGAACTAAACCAAAAACTAATGTTGTCCAGACATTGGAATCGATGCAAATAAATGTTGTTTAACCCCACAGATGTTTTGTGGATAGTATGACATCTCGCTCACAATTTGAACCAAGGCAAAAATCATCAGAGATCCAAGTGTCCCTTCAAGCCTTTACGTTTGCTCTCGGAGAAGAGGTAAATTGGCCTCATTAAATAAATTGTGCATGTTCACTTAATAATTTTTAGATGCAAAGTGGTACTGCCTTGCAACCTGAACTTCTCCGCCACTCAACAGGTGTTTATCCACTGCGAACTCCTGGCTTGGGATCCCAATGGTGTTGACCACACCAAGAAAGCCTGCCACTATGTCAAAGGGCAAGGGTAAATATCACTTCAGTATATCGGAACCTAAGTTCATATATATTTTTTTCTTCACATAAGGTATGACTTGTCCAGCATTGGCTTAGTCTCCTGCTACTGCAGACAGCTCACGATTAATAATTTGAACGCGTTTGCTTCTGGATTCAAGACTTCCACACTTCAGTTGAGATTAATTTACTGATTCTTCTCATTCAATCTTCATGAACTCAGGTGGGAGCTGCTCGACAACCCGGACTATAGTGCTCTTTGTGACTGCTGTGAATCCAGCTGCAAGTCCAGGAGGACGAGGAGTGTAGCATCAGGTATGTGCATAACCTCTGCTGTAATAGACTTGTCTCATTGTACTGTACTAAAATGGCTTCATTTCTTTTGCCAGGGAAACGTGGAGTGGTACAAAAAGGTGTCCTTGGACCACTTACCATCACTGATGTGACTTTCTGAATGGCCTCAAGGCAAGAGTTTTATTTTACATTGCAATTGTATATTTATCCTTAACTACTACATTAAACTTTGTTTTGCTCTCCCAACAGGAATGGCTCCATTTTTACGGACTGCTTTCAATCTGATTTGGCTTTTTTATTATTTTATTATTTTGTGAGCCTCTTTGCATTTCAGATTGTATGTGGTCAATAAACTGTTTCCAAACTAATTGCTTGAAGCTTGTTGTGTTTATCCTGCTTTTAGTGTAATGGTCTTAACAAAGATGTATTTTCATGAATGGTAAGTTGTGAACACCTCTAATGGTGTCGAGGTAAAATATGGGACTTGCTCTACCTTAAAACACACAACTGCTGTAATGCTTACATTACAGGTAATTTAGCAGACGCTCTCATCCAGAGCTACTTGCATTGAACTAAGTACAGCAGGGTTGTCAAACTCAATTTAGTTCAGGGGCCACATGCAGCACAATTTGATCTCAAGTGGGCCTGACCAGTAAAATCATAGCATAACGACGACTCCAAATGTTCCCCTTTGTTTTAGTGCAAAAAAGTACACATACATTCTGAAAATGTTCCAATTTGATCTTTTTACAAAACATTATGAACAACTTGAAATTTCTTAAGATTACAACATAGGTGCAATTTCAACAATAGTATGCCTCCATTTTATCATTTACACATGTGCATTACAACTTACATCATTGCATCCACAAAGGCGCAAACTATTTCGTCACAGGTATCGAACAGTATTTTACTTTATTTTTGTTGCATTGTCTTATAGAGCGCTTTTAAAAGGTACTCATAAGTTCAAACTGTTTAAAAATGACGAGTGTAGCCTAGTTACGCAGCTGTGTAGATCCTAAAACAAACCTACGTAGGTTCGTTTTACGTTCTTGCGGCATAAATGATCTGCGCGGTCAACTGACAAGATGGATCGATGGCTAAAGACGGGGTCAGTTAAAAGAAAAGTAAATGAACAATCTGACACGACAGGCAAGGTGCATCGTCCTGATGCAGGTGATTCAGAAGCTTCCCTTATCTCAAACAGGTAAACCTCATTCGATAGGTGAGAATTTAGTCTAACCAGCTGCCAAGATCATGACTAATTGTTTGGGGAGAAAGCAAGCGACAAAATTAACAGGGTGCCCCTCTCCAATGACACTGTCCAGCGGTGAATAGTAGCCATGGCTGAAAATGGGAAAGTTCAGCTGATCACACGTTTACGCCAAAGCCAGTTTTTCACAATACAACTTGACGAGTCGACTATCGGGAATGTGGCAAATCTGCTGTTTTGTTGGGTACATTTATACTACATTTAATAATTAAATAATTAATTGTTAAATTCCTGTTAAACTTGGACCTGCAACCATAGTGTTACTGTATTTTATTTATGAAAATCCACAGCGGAAGTTTGTGTCATACTAAATGTGGTGCATTTTGTGTGTCTTGCTGAGGGTAAGTTCACTCTGACACTCGGTAATAAACTCAGTAATAAATGTAGTTACGTTTCATTTGATGTGTACAATCTATCAGCATTTACCGTTGTTGGAAAAATATACTTAAATAAACCCACAAAGTCAGGATCAAAATAAGAGTTTTAATCAATATTTTTGCAAGAAAGAGCAGAGTTATACATAAAAAAGATGTACAAACTCACACACTTAAGCTTGTAAGACTGCAGTGTTCTGCTCAGAGGAGTGAATCCTCTGCTGCGGTATTTATACTAAATTCAAAAGTCAGGAGGTAGTTCAGGTCAGTCCCTCTTTTGTTTACACAACATGGTGGTTTGCAGGAGAGACAGATGGTCTTATCTGGAGTGAAATCGCATATGAACGAAATGCTTGTAGAATCCGTAGTTGTATTTGTCACAGTCTTGATTTTTGTATATCCTGTTTTATTTTGAAGTGTTCACTCCCCCTTATGTCACGTCTAGTTGTACTTCCTGTCTGTGTGTTTTCTCTCTGTGATTGTTGATTTGTTCCTCCTGTATCCGTTCACCTTGCCCTTGTGTTTTAGCTTCTCTCCCCAGCTGTGTCTCGTTCCCCTCATTAGTGTCTGTGTGTATATATCCTTGTCTTTCCCAGTGTTCCTTGTCACCCCCGTGTTCCTGTTGACGCTCGAGATCCCCATGTTCCCCCGGACTGTCGAGACCCCAGTGACGTCGGCCCGGTCTCCTGAGCGACTACTCCGTCGCCCTCCCGAGCGACTACTCCGTCGGACTCCAGCCCAGTCTCCCGAGCGACTACTCCGTCGGTCTCCAGCCCGGTCTCCCGAGCGGCTTCGCCGGCTTCCAGCCCGGCCTCTCCGCCCGCATCCTGCCTGGCCTCCCTGCCGGCCTCCTGAGCGGCTCCGCGCCGGCCTCCCTGCCGGCCTCCCTGCCAGCCTCCTGAGCGGCTCCGCGCCGGCCTCCTGAGTGTTTTTTTGAATTTTGGGATGTCTGGGATCCGTCCCTTGAGAGGGGGGTTCTGTCACAGTCTTGATTTCTGTATATCCTGTTTTATTTTGAAGTGTTCACTCCCCCTTATGTCACGTCTAGTTGTACTTCCTGTCTGTGTGTTTTCCCTCTGTGATTGTTGATTTGTTCCTCCTGTGTCCATTCACCTTGCCCTTGTGTTTTAGCTTCTCTCCCCAGCTGTGTCTCATTCCCCTCGTTAATGTCTGTGTGTATATATCCCTGTCTTTCCCAGTGTTCCTTGTCATATTGTCATCTAAGTGTCACCCTTGCAGATGTCTCCTCGTGCTCCCCGTGTCATCCTGGTTTGTCTTTTCAGTTTACTGTTTACCTTTTGTATTTTTGTTATTTTGTAAGCTTTTGGAATAAAGCCCTCTTTTTGTTAATCTCCTCGTCTGCCGTCTTGCATTTGAGTCCTCACCTTTTCGCTACCGTGACAATACGATCTGACCAGAAACATGGAGTCAGCAGATGTCATGGATGAGGAGACCTATGATTTAATGTACACTTTAATTGTAATGTTTGGTGAGTGGAAGCGAAACCCCTGTTGGAGGACACGACAGGCTGCGCTTGGATTGGCGAGAAAAGAGGTTGCTAAGAAGCCAGAGTTGAAGAGCCTTTTACCTGAGTGGCTTCAGGATTTTGTGGGCACTCCACCTTGCCAGCCTAACCCTGCTGATCCTTCCACTCAACTTCCTTTTGCCGAGCTGCGGCAACCCCCTACTCCAGTCGCTCTACGGCAGCTTCCTACTGTCGGGCTGCACCAGACCCCAGTCCCTGAGCCATTTCTGGGCACTTGCCTGGCCCTGGGAGGTCCTCGGAGTCTCCAGGGGACTTCCAGGTCTCGGCGCAAGAGACCCAGACCACGGCAGACTCCTGTTTCCGCTACCGGGCCGCGACAGCCCCCTGTTTCCGCTACCGGGCCGCGACAGCCCCCTGTTTCCGCTGTTGGGCTGCGACAGTCTCCTGTTTCCGCTGTTGGGCCACGACAGCCTCCAGTTCCCGCTGCCGGACCTCCGCAGACTCCCGTTTCCCGCTGCCGGACCTCCGCAGACTCCCGCTGACGGACCTCCGCAGACTCCTGTCCCTGCTGTCTCCAGCCCCTGTGCTCCCCTCGTCCCTCGAGACCCCAGCCCCTGTGCTCCCTGTGCTCCTTCTATCCCTCGAGACCCCAGCCCCTGTGCTCCCTGCGTCCCTCGAGACCCCAGCCCCTGTGCTCCCTGCGTCCCTCGAGACCCCAACCCCTGTGCTAACTCCGTCCCTCGAGACCTCAGCCCCTGTGCTACCTCCGTTCCTCGAGAATCCAGCCCCTGGGCTCCAGTTGTCCCCCGTGACCCCAGCCCCTGTGCTCCCATTGTCCCTCGATATCCCAGACCCTTGATATCCTATCCATGAAAATCACGAACAGGATTGGTGATAACGTGCGTACTCCCAGGCCCCCTCCAGGTTCCTTGCAAGAGTGAAGAGTTGGTTTGTTGTTCCACGACCAGGACGGAATCCGCATTGTTCCTCTTCAATCAGAGGTTCGACTACCGGCCGAACCCTCCTTTCCAGTACCTTAGACTTTACCAGGGAGGCTGAGAAGTGTGATACCCCTGTAGTTGGCACACACTCTCTGGTCCCCCTTTTTAAATAGGGGAACCACCACCCCGGTCTGCCAACCCCTAGGCACTGTCCCAGACTTCCACGCAATATTGACGAGGCGTGTCAACCAAGACAGCCCCTCAACACCCAAAGCCTTCAGCATTTCTGGATGGATCTCATCAACCCCTGCGGCTTTGCCACTGTGGAGTTGTTTGACTACCTCAGTGACTTCCATCAGGGAAATTGACGATGATCCCCCATCAGCTTCCAGCTCTGCCTCTACCATAGAGGGCGTGTTAGTCGGATTCAGGAGTTCCTCAAAGTGCTCCTTCCAGCGGCCGATAACCTCGGTTGAAGTCAGCAGGGTCCCACCCTTGCTGTACACAGCTTGGATGGTTCCTCGCTTCCCCCTCCTGAGGTGCCGGATGGTTTTCCAGAAGCACCTTGGTGCCGACCGAAAGTCCTTCTCCATAGCTTCTCCGAACTTCTCCCACACCCGCTGCTTTGCCTCTGACACGGCAAAAGCTGCCGCCCTTCTAGTCCTTCGATACCCTGCAACTGTTTCCGGAGTCCTCCCGGATAACATAACCCGGAAGGACTCCTTCTTCAG